>NW_010269870.1:194879-208965 GCF_000690775.1 Eurypyga helias
ATAGGCCTGGTTTATTTGGAATGGGAACATGTGGCAAGAAGACCTGCATGGCTTGCAGGGTGAACCCTGGTCAGCTGGGCTTTGGTGACAGAGGGGAAGAGTGAGCATTTACTGCAATTAAACTTCATTTCTCCAGTTGCATTTTACTACATGAGTAGGTGAAATGGGGAAACTTGCCCTCCTTGCTGATAACAGCAACTCTGCTGATGCTAGTGGGACTACTTTTCATTGGGAAAATCACTTTTTTTTCCTGCAATTAAGCTTCATTTCTCCAGTTTGGGAGAAATGAAAGAAATGAAATGGGGAAACTTGCCCTCCTTGCTGATAACAGCAACTCTGCTGATGCTAGTGGGACTACTTTTCATTGGGAAAATCACTTTTTTTTCCTGTTGCTGCTTCTCTCCTCCCGTGTTGCTGTTTACGGACAGAGTTCAGCATGTGTTTAAGTAGAGCAAACGCAGTAGGACCTAGATCTTGGTTGGCTGGGCTCGAGTTTGCAAAGAAAAGAAGTAGCTTCATTTCACTCACCAGCTGTGATCAGCAGGGGGAAAAAAAAAAAAAAGGTATTGCACACAAGTGTTGCATCCATTTGTTAAGCCCAAGAAACCAAATAAAACCTGTTTCTGCAACTTTTTAAAACACATAACAAAGACCAGGAAGGAAAGTGCAAGTAGCAGCTGAGTATCACAAAACTCACAAGTCACTGAAATACTGGAAAAGTACTAAAAGAACATTGTTTGTCACTGCAAATAGGCAATTTGCATTATCATTGCTTTAAAGCTCCCAGAACACAGAATATCTATTGTATAGGAAATTACCGACAGCTCTTATCAGGGTTAACTCCTGTTTTGTTAACCTGGCACTTTGCAGGGTAACACGAAAATTTAGAGGCAGAACAGGGGTGGCTTTTTTTGATAAAACGCATGCAAATATCATTTGGAAGTGTTCGGCGGAGGAGCGCGCAGCAGGCAGCGGCAAGTCGGGGATGCGAGATGCGTTGGTGCCGCCTCGTGGAAACCTCGAACTCCGACCAAAATCCTCTTGACTCAGGCTAGTGTCTCATTTACCAAAAACTCCCCAACGCAGGGGCTCTTTCGTAACGTTTGTACAAAGCAGTTCTGCGGATCATAAATAAAACAAAGGCAACGGAAAGCTGGGTTTAATTCCGGATGTAATCCTGACTTAGGGCAGGGTGGCACACTAATTCTCACAGCTACGAGAACCAGATTTATTTTTTTCCGGCCACGCAGCTTCAGAGCTCTTTTATTTTCTCAGGAAATTGTGTTTCCGGTTGCTATCACCAAAAAAATGCAAAACATCAACATGAAAAACAGTAGGGAAAATTCAGTATCTTCATTCCCCATTAGTGCTCCGCGCTCCTCCTTTGTCCCAGGGCACTGTGCGTGCTTAACCTGAGCAGGTATTTATGTCAGCTCTCCCATCTTCTCCAGTTCGGGTTAGTTTAGCAATTGCATCAGGATACTTTTTTTTTTTTTCCTGACGCAGCTATAATCAGAATGGGCAGATGAATATGAACTTGCTTTTAAGATATAGCCTCCATTCTAATGAAAACAGAAAATATATGCTGTTTTGGGTTTTTTTCAGAGCGTGAGAAGTATTGGGTTCAGATGATTTTTTTACCAACATCCTATCTGAGTTTTAGTTTACCTGAAATCCCTTTTTTCAGTTTAACAGACACAAGTTATATGACTTTTTGTACAGATTACTGATAAAAAACCCCCCGAACTTACAAGACATTTGCCTTAGATTGAGCTCAAGCCTCATCTAGCTCATTTCTGGGGGGTAGCTTTTGGCCAGAGGAGTTGTGCTACAACTGGAAAATGAAGGTTTTCTAGCCCTTGAGAGCTTTGATTCCTCTTCATAAACATGGCAGCAAGAACATACAACCTTTTCAATCACTCATTTTTTTGGGAGCTAGGGAAGTGTTTATATATATATTCTTAACCACTACTGGTTCATTCAAGTTTTTTCACATGTATTATTCTTCTGGGATAAGTAGCTGGCTAAGTGGCCACAAGGCTTCCAAATTATCACTCCCATGCACAATGCATTTTAAGTTATAACCACATAATTTAAACTGCTTACTTAAATTATAAAATATTCCCAAACCCAAACCCAATACATTTACATTAAGTAACATTAAAGCAGGACTGGTTTATGCATTCCAAGTTTTTGTGGTTTCCCAATTAGTCCTCCAGTAACAGTATCACATTATCATAATTTTAAGGTGCTACAAGTACAATATCCAAATTAGAGATCAAATTCCCTCTACTATATGTTTCTTCCTTGAGGGCTTACCAACCAAAGACAGACTCACCAAAGAGAGAGATATACCAAAAATGCTTGTTCTTCATATTCAGTCCTTATTTTTATAGCAGTAAAGTGACACTAAGAAAGGTTATGAATAGCCCTTAGACAAACACTTCTCAAGGTTATTCCTGAAGAGCAGGGGAACCTCTAGAAGAAATCTTTAATTACCAGAAGTTCTCAAGTGGTAAATTTTCAATAATTTCACTAACATCAGCTTATACAACTGAGATTTGCTCGAATTCATTACTGGCTTACATATGACACTGATTTCTCGCGCAAACTAACTCCCAGTGCAAAGCCTAAGTCAATGGAAACTGTAGAGTTTCATTTACTTTCACACTGGAAACGAGATGCTGTGACACGGAGCCATACAAGTAAGCCTTCTTCACCTCAAGATTGGAGAATATTATTGAAACTTTCATCAAATGGAATAATGATTTCCATCTGTAACCTAATTCGTATAGTGCCTCTCCCAGTTCCTGGTAACTTGCTTTCAAGACACAGAATACTGTAAATGTTTGGATTTTTTGGCTGCCCAAACTTTAAAAGGAGGAGAAAAGAGCTTGAGTTACCGCATCAGCCCATAATAGGAGAGGTTAAGAGTTCTCCAAAGATATATAACAAATCACTGAAATGAAACAGAATACAGCTGTATGCTAGAAAAATATACATATATATGTTGAGTAAAAACTCAAACAACAAATGTACACTCACAGCAGAGGTAATCTCAAAATGCCTCCAGTCATACTCCAACATGGAAGTACTACACAGGTGAAAGAGGAAAATGAGATGATCCTTTTTCCAGAACCACTGTCCATTTCTGCAGCAAAATTTCTTGTGCACTGAATTATTCAGCTCACAATTGCAGGTAGTAAGGCAGTTTCACTATATCTGAACACTGAGCTTCATCTGTGTACTCCATCCTTGCAGCAAAAACATTAAGTAACAAGTACCAGCCTCATCAGATAATCTTTAATCAAACTTGGCATTGGTTTAAAGATTGATTAGGTATGTTCGACATCAAAGAATACACGTCAGGGAATGAAAATGAATACTGGCATTATTTTCTTATAGTCGGTTTAAGAATAAGTTGTATTGAGAGAATATGTATGATTCATATGTAACTACCTATTTTGCTTACAACCCAAAATAATGGGTCAATATTAAAGATCATCAGAAAGATTATGTGATTTAATAAAGCAATGGGAAACTAAATAATCTAGATTTTTTAGAAGGACATCCAAACACAATGTTTTCTGTCCATTGCCTAATTAAAAAAAAAAAAAAAAAAGATAGAGTATATGACAAGGTCAAGATGAAAATATAGTCAAAATTTTAGGTCTAAAATATTCCAATAATCTCAGTTCCAGAAATGTAATTTTGCTCCTTTGTTCCTCAAATACACATATAATTTACAAGCAGCTTAATGTTTCCCTAGTTCAGTATTTTTAGACTAACTGAAAAAAAAAAAAATCCATACGGAATTAAAAAGTTATAATGATAATTTAGAGGAAATTCATTTTTCTCTCCCTTAGAAAAAGAAGGTTAAGCCTAACAGACTACTGAGCTCAGGATCATATAGGCTCCTACAGCTCACTGGAGCATTAATAGCAGCACCTTCACACAGTCTTACACAAATACACAGTATTTTTAAGATGGCACAGTTTAAGGGGGGAAAGGACATCTTTCTCTTTTTCCTTTTATTACGTATTAATATTATCATTAAATATCAATCACTCAGGCTAACCTGTACATTGCAAATGTATTTTTGGTAAAATGTATTTGAAATGTCAGTCAACAAATTGCAGGGCTACCACCACGAAAACATTACGGATAACCCATGACACAGCTCCCTCCCTTCCTTTGCTCTTGGTTGATGCCTCACTACAAACCCCATACCACATCAAGGCTATCAGATTTGTACAAAGAGGATCCACATTTTTCACCTTCTCAATGGAAAGAGCATTTCCGTGAGAAATGGGATGAGCAGCCCCAAGCTCCACCAGCAGGAGCCCAGCCCAGACATAGACCATGAACCCCATCTCTGAGACCGGTTAAGTAAATTAAATGTATTCACCCTCTTTCCTATCTGCCCAGGACTAAAGATGACTCCTGTGGGAATCTCAGCAGCTGAAGGACCAGGTGCTCACTGCTCGGATAATTATTTTGTAGCTGTCACGACTGACTGTTAACACTTCTCTCCTGGCCTTCCAGCCCTGTGTACAGTTGACTGCACTGTTTTATTCTCTTAGATGTAATCTTTTTTTTTTTTTTTTCCCAGTTGATTCCTGGTGTACAGCTCTCCATGGTGGGAAATATCAGTTCTTGGAGAGCTGTATATACAATGCTCTTTTAAGATTCAGAAAGCCTTCCCTGATGGCTGCATGATATTTGAAGATTGTATGAAAATACATATAAGATGAAAACCAGCATGCATCTTTTTTTTTTACATTCAGTTTACCCTCAGGTCAGGGAAATTTTTCAGGAGATTGTCTTCTGGAGAATCCTTTCAACAGTTTGCATGCCTTAAGAGGAAAACTAAACTATTTGGCACCAAACTTCCAAATTTGTTTTCCATGCAATCAGCAGCACTGTTTATTAGGCAATCACTTGTGCATTTAATATTGCATTCAGGGTTAATTGTTTGTCAGGTAGCAGACTAAAATCACATGGTACTTATTAGCCAGCTCCAAAAGTGACTTATGGACATGAAATAAAAAGGAAAAATCGGATATAAAAAAATATTTAGAAAACTAATGATTCTGAACAAAATTAATAGCAGCCAACCCACAAAATACAGAATATTTGCTTTGCTCCTTCTCCAGTATTTTCCATACAGACTGCATGAATAAGTCAAACTGACAGCTGCAACGTGTAACCAGAAAGGAGGTCATCAACTTGTGACAGATCCTCTTGTAATCAACAGGTTTTTAGCTTTTCTTTTTTTCCTTTTCTTTTTTTTTTTTTTTACATGAAGAAATATTGGCTTAATATGCTTTTCAGTATAACTCAAGCTTCCTTCAGTTCGGTAGCATAAAAAGGTTTAGCAAATTCAACACTCAGGCAGTGATGGTTTCTGCAATGCCCCAACATAATGTCATTAAGTGCTCAACAATGACTTTAAATAAGTAGCTTTTGGAAGTTATATGTCTTTGAAGTTTCATTAATTAGTCATATCATCGGGAATGTATGGCTAAAGTAAATTACAGTGTTTAAAATATCTACTCTTTCAATGTGAAAAATGAAAGGATCCAGCTACCTTGTCTTTATACTAATGAAGATATTATTAATTGGTTTAGCAAAAACATAGATCTAACCATAATGTGCAACAGTTATTAAAGATAATTAACTACAGATCATTGGTTTGAAACATCTAGTCCAAAATGATTTCTGAAGGGCACATTATTCTATGAGATAAAATAATTAAATTTCTAACAGCTGCATAAGACAACTGTGGCATATCTAGTGTTTTAATTTCTTTTGTTCTATCCTCATGGTACTCCTCTGTTTTAGATTTTGAAAATGCTACTAGTGTTTCACCGTGAACAGTCTGTACAGCATGTTAGACTGAAATATTTCATGTCTGAGGAAAAATGATGATTGAAAGAGGAGGATTAAAAATGACAGCACAGCTAATAATACACACGCGCACGTGTGCACGTGCACACACACAAAGTGTGTCTCTCTCTTCAGAGGAGAAACGGAGATTGTAGGAATCAAACGAAGCAGAGGGTTAAATATGTTTCCGTTCTAACATTAGCTACACAAGTCCTGCTCAAACTAAAACAGCACATTTGCAAATTAAAGAAAACCTCGAAGATGAAGCAATGCCAAATACTTGTAGATTAATTAATAATGGAATCATACACAGCTACATAAAATTAAGCAAGTACAGTAAAAAAAAAAGGGGGGCGGGGGGGAGGAAAAAGCAACCAAGGAGCTGGAACAGAAGTCTGTTTATTAAAACCCATATGTTCCAGATCCAGAATTTTTGAGCTCACGTTTGCTCCGGTACCATTCCCAAAAATGTTTGTGGTCAGTATTTATTATAGATGCCAGTACTGGGTTCATCATCAATTTCTTGATCTTTTAATAACAGTAATTCACAATGCTTTCTATAGCCTGGATCTGCATTAATTGGAGTGCTGTTTGCTTACAGCATTAGATTTCTCCCCATGTTTTGTAAGAAAATTCATGTCCCAAAATATTCCTCATTTGCAGCAAATTTAGCTGCTTCAGCAGAGAGTGAGATTTAGACAGGAAAGGCAGGAAGGCAGGAAATAACACAGTTCAGTCAAGATTAGGTGTGCTGCTAGCTCATGCTGATTTAGCAAAAGAAAGACTGAAAAAAGGCATTACCCAGTGACCCAGAATTCATATGTTATAAACAATAACAATATGACTTTGTATTTGTTTTGGTTTCATATTTCGTATTTTAATTTTATTGAGTTTTATTCGTTGTGATCAACTGGTTTCTCTGTGGCTGGAGAGGGGAAAAACATTACACGAGTACTGCTGAGGCTCTCAACTCAAGCTTTTAAAAAGTCTCTAAACCAGTGGACAAACAGAGGCATCATTTACCTGAGATTGTATATTGTACCCCAAACTGGGATAGGAGCTGCAAAATATCTGTAAATATAAGTTGAGGAAAAACAGGCTTAGAAGGGTTACCACTGGTATAAAAGAAAAATCAGACCACTGCATTTTAAAATAGAGATATTTGGAAGGTTGTTTTTGATGTTTCTTGCCATGAGGAACAATCTTATCCTGTGAGGATTTACACTTGTGCTTAAGGAGAGATGAAACACATGCATTATTCTTGGCAATTTTCGAGTCTTCTATAAGGAACTATCCACACTGTGGAAATAAGAAACAACCGAATGGTCTGTGGGACCAGTTGCCTCCCACCTTCCACCCCTTGTCAGCACTGGGACTACAGAAACACTGCAAAACGCTCCCAAATAAGGACAGCAGCATTTTCTACTCATTTGGTGTAAGGGAAAGCACGGGAACATGGAGGAGGAGGTCCTTCCCCATGTGATGTTGGACCAGGCAGAGTACAAGTGTGGAGCATCAGGATGCAGGTGCCCAGAAAACCCGAGGGTGGGAGCACACAGGGACCTGCCCATGCTGCCTGTGGTTGCAGATCTCCTGCTTTCAGCCCAGAAATACACTTCTGAATATCTTGTGGTTTTCTTTTTTTTTTAATTAAAGATTCGCAGGCTAACACATTTTCCAGTGCTCTTAGTTAAAAAGCCTACAGAAGATTTTAGAGAGAAGAAAATGTTACTGCAAAAAGGAAGACTGTTCTTGGCAGGGTCCCCTCACACTCTCATAACGGTGCTGCGGCGTGAGGAGTGCTCCTGCAATCTTAGCTGACCTATTTGTTGATGTATTTCAGGTAGCCAGATGTCCCAGTACTTTAGGAATTCAGAAGAAAATGATATTCAACTGTTTGTCCTGGTTTCAGCGCAATCAGCCAGCTGGCTATCCATTGCTCCCTTCCAGTCCTCCCTCCCCCACCAAAAGCCTCGAGGTCACTCGCTGACCCACAGCACATCCCTCCCTACCTTCAGAGATGAACCTGGGGTCCAGCTACATCTGTGCTGAGGCCTCTCGTTGTGTGTCTGGCACACAATGAATGTGAAGCTCTCCAAATGTCAGAGTATGCCAGCTGATGCACATTGAGATTTAGAGCATCACAGATTTCATTGCACAAACAAACGCTCAAGAACTTGACAGGGGAGTTACCGTCTTTACAAGGGAAGGAAAACTTGCCAAGGGTGGTTTTGCTACAGGTTAGGGGAGCACTGAGGAGAGGAGTAATGAGGAAGGCTGACCAGGCACTGGGTGTGTAGAGGGAAACAGATACACGAGCCAGCAGCCTGCAGCCAGGTAAATCTCCTGTCTCACCCTGCAGAGGCTCCAGCTTTCTGGCATTCCTTTTCCCAGAGGAAAAAAAATGCCCCAGTCCTACTTTCAGCTGCCAAAATATTCTTCTACCAATGCGAGTCCACTCAGCTAACGATGCACTGTGCCTTGCAAGCACAAACATCTCATCCGCAACTAAGAGTGATGGCAAAATTCAAAAGTTCTTCCTTGAAATGTTTTTCCTTCATGAAGGAAACCATTTGCTCAAGCTAAACGGCTCACTTCCCACAAAGATCCACGATTCCAACACATCCCAGTAAAAAGCATGCTCTTCTCTGCTCACTCCCATACCCTCCAGCCTTCCCATCACCATCCATCAGACCGCCCCCCCTCCTAGTCCACACATTCCCCTGCCATCTTGCACGTGGTTTTGCTGTTGGGAACTGTGGTCCCAGGGCAGCAGCAGTGTCCCAGAATCTCTGCTCACCAGGACAGCATCTCTCAGTGCCCAGGGTGATGGCGTGAGCAAAGTGGGGAGCATAGCCTTGGCTTTCTTGGAGCCTAGTGGTCTCCAAGCACACATTCTTGTGAGCAGAGGACAGGGTTTGGTAGAGCTGTTCATTTCCATTTTTAACATAATGCTCCACCCTACTCCCAGGAACCACTCTAGGAGACCAGAGGGAATCAGCAATGAGAATGGGAGGATGTTTGGTGAAATGGTCTGGGCTTCAAGCAGGGTTTTAAGCCCCTCTCATCTCTCCTCTGCCAGAGGGTGAAACTAAGGAACACATGGTCTGGCAAGGGTGAAGCCCTGTTTTCTGCAAAGGAAAGGAACAGCTGCTGAATACCTGGGACAGCAAATGTCAACAGGGCTCCATTAGCGTTCATTCAGTTAAAGGGCTGGATTTCCCATCCCCCCCTTTTGTACAACTCTAATTTCACTGACTACAGTGATTCCACCAGTCTAATTAGGCCCCTAGATAATAGTCAAAGTACTTATTATGTTATCTTTTCACTGATTTTATATTATACACATTTGTCTGTTAAATATAATGATTCGATCTCCCAGATTTACAAATTCAGTTGGCAATCCACTTGAAAATCACAAGCTACCTGCCACTGGTCTGGTATGTTCTCTATTTACGGCAAGCCCAAATGTTTGCTTTATGCTGTCAACGAAGAAAAACTGTTTGGGAAAAAAAAAATAATAAAAATAATTGAACATCAGCCACTGAACCAGCAGGAACGCAAAATATTTCCATGAAAGGGAATCCAACAGGACCAGCGATCTGTATGGTAACTATTCTCAGTGTGAGGAGGAAAAGTGAGCCAAGTGCAGAAGCCAGGCTTGTTTCCTCTCTCCCCATAGCATGTCCTACCCCAGTGCTTTCTGAAAGCAGGGTACACAAAGTTCCTAGGCATGGCCACATTCCACCCCCTACCGGGAAGCTATTTATTTTAACAGCCGCAGAATCTTTTCATTGTGTTCTTGGTCTAAACAGTTGGCTGTGCATGCAAGAGAGGTACAGCTGCTCCTTCACTGGGAACTGTGGGAGAAAGAGAGGAGGTGTCAGGAAGGAGCAATGCACCCCAGCGCTCTGCCCTCCTCCCCTGGCCTCCGCCATCCAGATATAAACAAAGTTACTAAAACAAAGGAACAACATTAAGTTCCTAGGTTGAAAATAGCCCTACACTCATTCAGGAAAAATTCCCTTTCTAGTTAGCAGTGACAGTCGACTCACTGATGGATAGCATCGCTGTTGCTGGGGGGGTGTCTTCTCTCCCAAGGCAGCTGAGCATCTCCCTCCGACCTGGAGCACCAGGGCTCTGGCAGGTTTGGTGCCTAAACCCTCTTTCTAAAGCAGTTCCTGTTTTCACTGGTTTCTGCACTGTTGCTGGAAGATTATTCAGCAACATACTTGTGTTACAGAGATTCTGAGTTGTGGCAATTTGAGAATCTGCGAGGAAAAAAGAAGTAAATTTAACAAAAAGTAGCAGCAGTCATCTCCATGGGAAAGTCAACACTTTCTCACATTGGCCACGATTGCTGCCTTGCCTGCCAGCAGACCTGCAGGTATCATTACACCTTTCTGATTAAAGCAAGGATACTACCGTCCCATCGCCTAAAATTTAAATTGTGAATTTTAGACTGGTTAGAAATGAAGAAAAAAAAAAGGATTGGCTCACTGATATTTCAAATATGTTATTCTTCCCCTTGTGCTTAGAACAGGTTAGGATGATAAGATCTCTTTTCCCCATATATGTCTTTCAGTGGCTTATTACTGGGTGAAATTTTAACAAACGTTTGTCATTTAGCCACAGAACCACAGTGGCAAGCCTGCTCCGAAAACTTCACGTTACACCTCTTATCAGATGTCATTCCTAATGCAGATGGGTTTAGTTCCCAGAAATGCACAGGGCTTAGAGAGCCCAGGTGGAAGGGGCGGCTGCTCCCAACGGGATCCCCTGGCATCAGTGGATCTCAGCATCATCCCCACCATGAGCAAGCCTGTTTGGGGAACCAATTCAGCCAGGGAGCGCCCCACCGGTCACAGGAAAGGAGAAAGAGTTGTTTGCATATGTGTTGCATGATCTGAGACTGCCATAGAAGAGGCTACTTAAAAGCCTGAAAGATATTTTTTTATTTTAAACTGAAAGCAAAACAAAGCAAACATTACTTAACCGTATCTATTTTCCTGGTATCCCCCTAGACTTGCCGAGGGACCCTGGAACTATGGCAGGCATTTTATCTTTCCCCCTTCTAAATAGCAAGTTAAAAATTAACTGCTTCATCTTCACATTGCTCACTCCTTAAGTAGTTTAAACTTACTTTTAACTGTTACATGCCAACAAAACAGGTTGCTTAATTGATTTGACCTTTCACAGTATTTTTTAATTTTCAATCTTAGTTTCATTGTTCCATCTGGCACTTTAAAACGGCATCTGGTTAACTGTACTTAACCAGCTGATCACTGTACAGTTATTTTTAAATGTAATGTATGCTTAAACAGATGTTATTTTTATAGATGTAGATCTAAACTGCACTTGTATACGTGCTATGTCTGCATAAGCTCTTTCTGCAATTCAAATGTTGACACCAAAAATTACAAGCCAGAATGCTTATGAACTTCACTATTATGTTACTGCACTTTTTTGCAGCTTGTTAGGTAAACATCAATTCAGTTCTTTTTTCTCTGTTCATTGCACATAAATAAAACATTAACGTTTAGTTTATAAAGTGATGAACATTTTGCTGTGTTGGATTTAGCTTTATAAATACAACTGCTGTCAGCAAGAAAGAAGGATTTATTGAATAAATAATAAGAAAGCTAGAGGAAAATGGAAGTATACATATTATGCAAAACACGGTGTCTGTCCACAGGTCATGTAAGGGTCTTCTGATACATAGACATCCCATGTGAGAATATTTAATAATAGTGCATTTTTGCAAGATATAGTTAGTCTCCTGAAGCAAGAGCAGATTGGTAAAATGCAGTACAACATTGATAGCTGTAATTGTTAGCAGTAACTGGGGGCTCTATTTTTAACGTGGTACAGTGGAAAGCTCAAGTTCAAAGGTCCTCCAAAGTCTAGAGTTTTACAGAAGTGATAAAAATGCAGAATAAGATATGACTGATGTAATAGAACCAGCATTGGCAATCTAATAAATAAATGAATTTATTTAATAATTACTTAATTTTACAGGATATTGCCTGATTCTACAGTTGTAAGTAAATTCGTCTTCATTAAAATTAAGACCTCATTCTTCAAATACCCTACTGAAATTAGTGTTAATTACCAAGGTTCGGACAGCCCAGAAGGCATATTTTTTCTATTGATTTAGTGTTTATAGTTTGATTAGTGAATTACAGTTTTTTAATCCATGTACTCACTAAATAGGTGTGGGAAACACAAAGCATAATATACAAGCACCCAATCCTGAAAACCTAGCTTGATTTTTGAGAAGAGCAAATAGAAAAAGTTTTCCACCCAGGACGCTGTAAGTTTTGGTGGTTTCCTTTTTTTTTTTTTTCCATGGAATAATGATTTCTACAATGCCTAATATCTTTTCTCCAAAAGAACTTAAAATGCAGTGTAAAAAGTATTTGTGCAGTACGCAAGGGCGTATGCTATTTTGCACAAAGGAAGTGGTCGCGGTGCTGAATATTTCACAGAGAACTTTTAAGTATCATTCTCAAGGTTAAAAATTGCTGTTATACATAATACCTCAGTAATTGATAGACATTTTCTCTCTCCAGAGCCCATTTTCTGTGAAAAACACCACATAACATCTGTTCATAAACAGTCCTTCTGTGAGAACACTGACACAGGTCTTGAGCTTCTACTGGCTCAATTCCCCTGCCATACACAGATGGCACGAGGTATTTATACAGCTGAATTCTTTGTAATACAAGCTCAACTATATCTTCAGGTAAGACTATGGGCAAACATGTGCTTATACTATTCCGCTGACTTACCTCAAGTCATTTAAACAGTTCCCTTTGACACAAAGACAAATCGTATGCTACCCTTATGCAAGTGTTTTGTCTCAAAATCACCTTCAGCAATCAGCACAGAGCTTTGCAGAGATAAGGACATTTTGGGACGCACAAAAGCCGCCAAGTTTCATATTAATGAGCTAACAGTTATATTAAGATTCAAGACTCAGGGCTATTCTCCATGATTTTGATGTATGTATTTCCCTTTTATGGAAAAAAAAAATTTGTTTTCACGGTATAATACTTTGTTCTTTTGCATGCAAAATGTTACCTAAAAGGAGAAGCTTTCACATAGACAGCAACAGAGCATGCAGGTTAGCCACAGTTTTCTATATGCTGTGTTGGTTATTCCTTCTAAGCAGTTCAGAGTGAACAACACTTTATAATGCATTCAGAAACCGCTTTCCTATTTATCTCCATGAAAATATGGAAGGCTTCAGCTGACTTCTGAAGAAATCTAGGTACCATGACACCATCTGCCAGACGACATCCTAGTCCTACACACACATATGTCCATGCTTTGAGTGTGGTCTGTGTGCACTTAAGAAATAAAGCACATATGTAGAGATTTGCAAGGTGATAGCCTTGAAAACTAGAAGCTCCAAAATCAAGGACAGCCTATTGGTGTTTTGAAAGGGGGGAAGCGGGAAATAAACATTGGCCAAATTTTCAAATGACTTCATTAAATCTCCTTCAATTTTTCTTTCCATATCTCAACCCCTAGCAAGTTACGGAAGTGCACATTGGTGATTTAGGAGAATATAATCTGCATAAAACCATGGGGGGGGGGAACAAAACAAAAAACCAACAAACAACCAACCACCCAAAAAAACCCCCAAAACCAACAAAAACCCAAACCCTGAATTCTTTACAAAAGAACCCTTTAATCAGGATACATATTGATAAAACTGTGGAAAAAAAGAGAGAGATTTTAGGTCATTCTTTCAAGTGTAAGTATATACCTGTAGGGGACTGGTGACCAACAGCTTAAACTATACATGAATTCTTATTTTACCTATGGAACATTTAATAAAAAGATTTTTCTGGGAAATACTCATCCTGCAGAATAAATCAAAATGTACTTTCCCTGTTCAGGGACAGCACAGGATGTGTTTCAAGTGATCCACATCTGTGTGCTGCTCGGGTGATCCCATGAAGGTGGGCTACGTCATGCACAAGAAGGGTAAAGCCCTAGTGAAGAGCCATCAAGCTCCTGTTGTGTGTAATGGGACAGAGGAACCCTCCAACAGGCACAACCCAGCTCTCCCAGAGCTCCATCAGCCATTATTTCTCCCTTGGCATCTTTTAAATACTGAAGAGGAGGATGGATTCGTACATTGGCACTCACAACTATGGAGTCTAGAAGAATAGATAGGTTTAACAGG
>NW_010269870.1:208976-248605 GCF_000690775.1 Eurypyga helias
CAAAACCAATTAAAATTTTTAAGTGGCAGTTAAAACAGTGAAAGAAATCTGGTTCTATTTTCAGCTGCACCACAGATTCCGCGCATGGTCCAGGCATGTCACCGAATCGCACTGTATTTCTTTGGTTGCTGTTTGTAAATGGGAGTATATTACTAATGCTTCCTGGTCTCAGGCAGATGTGAAATAAGCCAATTTGTGTGTGTTTGTGATATGCTTAAATATTATAGCCATCAAAAAGCCTATAAATAGCATGTCCTCACTAAATGTTTTTGTAATACCCTTTTTAAAGTTGGTGACTCCTCACTTATACTTTCCTTTTTAAAGCTGATGAGAAAAATACAGTTAAATACAGATAAGTTTGAAGAGAGATTATGTGGAAATGGATGCTACTTGCTTTTTTTCTACTTTATTATGTAAGAATTAACTCAGAATGATACCAAGTGCATCATTCAATTTAAATATCATGCTTTCTTATGGCCTGTAATATGATCCGATGCATTGTAAGCAATGTCTTGACACAGTATATGTGATGAATACAACTCAGTGTATCAAACACCAACTGTACTAAATCCACAGTAATGCTTCTTTTTTGTAAGTTCTTTATGCTCCAGCAGTTTTCATTTTTATGATAAATATGAACCAAACCAACTCAGAATGTTCCACCAAGCGCTTGTTCTTCTGCAAGAATCAGTCACCTAATATTTATCAATTAAGACTTGTAGAATAAATAATGCAGAGAATAATTTCATAACACTGATATTAAGAAAATATAATTCTCCAAATATAATTAGACCTGCTTCTCTTAGCACTGAATTGTTTTAATTTTTCCTTCCCCCTACATTCTCCTCCCTGCTACCAAGCATTGCTTTTCTCAAATGGTGTTTCAACAGCACTTAGTGCACATTATAATGATCATGTCTTTAGTTTTTTTCTTTTGAAGTTCTTTTTAATTACAAAATAATATCCTGTTTGAAGAACACAGCTTTGATCTCTCCCTTGGCATTTAGTAATTATAAAGTTGTTCTCATTATCAATATATTTTGCATGTTGTTATTTTGTTGTGTTTTCCTATTTATTTATTTATTTTTTTTAAATACAGGAAAAATAATTTGGATGACAAGGTTTTGATTGCGGATCACTTGGGAAGCAGAAAGCCGTTTCAGAGCCCTGATGTCCACAGCCAGGACTCAGTAATCCAGGACTATCATCAGGATAAAAAGCCTGGATGTGAGAAAATAGAGCAGTGGCTGGTGGCCAGGGCATAACTGTGGGAGTCAAGAAAGCTGTCCTGGTCCATCATTCCCGCTGTATCCATCTATTGACTGGACTGCACTATAACTAGCTGAGTAAAAACCCAGCAAGAGATGTATCCAAAGCTAAACCAACAACTAACAGAAAAGAGTGATTTACATCCAATTCGCATCAGCATCTGAAAAGGGATTGGCAATCTCTAGGCTTCATATATCCAAAACAGAGAGATTTAAGCTATTCACGTTTGCCAGCATCTTTGGGACTTCTGAAGAAAAGATCTTTCACAAATGAAAGCTATGTGGAAACCACATCCAACAACATGCAACAAAACCATACGTTTTTAGGCAACGCAAGTTAACAGAACCGCCACACTCATACTGAAATCTGCTGAATAATTTTACTGAGAAGTGAAGTTCTCTGATGAAATATCTTCTGATAATTTTACTGCAGATAGAAGATGCCAGCTCCTGCCCTGCTAGACCTCACCATCACAGCCAGAATTACGGGTAATGCTCTGCAAGGTCTCCTTGATACATTGGAAGCAAACACACAAACACAGAAGGGTTAAAAGAATGAGATCTTAGGGAGGTCTGGGCAAAACTTCTTTTAGTTTGGATTTAGACCAGAATTTGCCATTTGAATAACCCTAACATATACATGACAGGGTATAATATATGTTCTTTTTCTGAGCTGGTTTACATAACTGCCTCTGTAGACTATGGTCCAACAGCAGTGCCTTTTGGGAATTTCACTGTGGTCAGTAAGATCTTTGTTTTAATAAAACTGCATAAAAAAATATAGCTTTTACTGGCTGTAAAATATTAAGTGGAAATACAGCGTAGGGAAATAAGAGGTACGTATTGAAAAGGGGTGGTGTTTTTTTTTAAATAAAACTTCCATACAATCATAAGGCACTGGATGGGTTTGATCCCATTTGTATGCACAATACTCTGATGTGGAGGAGAAATGGTACGTTTAATTAGTGCTGCGGACCTTGCAGGAATGTCTTGTACGTAAGAAAAAAAAAATCGCTTAAATATGTGAGCTAGAAAGATTTCATGCCTATATAGTTAGTCATATAGTTAAGTGTTTGCAAGATCACCCCGGAGATTGAAGCCACTCCAGGACAAGGACCTCATCTTCATACTGGCGTCTAATGCACCTAGCACGCTGTTAGTGCTATAATAAATAATAATAATATGTTAGCATTAGGTGAGCATCTCTCGCATGATCAATTTCCTGCTGTTGAAGGAGGGTGAATGTTGGTGGACTTTGATCCTTCCGAGATTTTATGTTTCTATCATAAGAGAATCATAGCACATAAGCACATTTTTTACTAATGCAGTAAGTAAGGTGGCAATATATATTGCACTGACATTAAATGAATATTAAAAGGGATTGAAACCATTTCCACATCATGAAGGAAAAAACCTCCAAGAATTAGATATACACTAGCTATTCAACAAAGATACTACTTTTAACCTTCTTCATAGATTAAAAACGTCAAATCCATTAGAAAGAAAATATAGTGTTAAAGGTATAAAATAAAGCATCTTAAAATACAATTGTTGTTGTCATTGCTAACTGTGTTTTGTCTACTGCCAAATCTCCCTCATCCCTGTACACACATCCATTGCTTTCCTATTCCCCACTCTCTCATCTCATTGTAACATCTCAATGATGTATTGCAGCACAAATCCTAAATGCACAAAGAGTAAGTCTGAAGAAAAAAGTGAGACACAGCACTTCTGTGTAATAATAAAGGCAGTTGTTTCAAAGAGGGATATACATAGCAACACATCTTATTTGTTGGAGGGCATCGGTTTTGTGTGCATTACACACTTGTAATTTACATTAGTTTCATATTTTTGAAACATCTCTACACAGCCGTATATTAAATTAGAGATTTCAAACCAGACTGAACAGTCCTCTTTTTACCCCTGTTTTGTTGCATCTTGCCAATTCAATGTTTTATTATGTTTTCTGTCATAATATTACTCTTGTCCTTAGAAAACATGTATTTATTCCCACTTGGAATATAGTGTAACTACTGTAAAGCACTGCTCAAAAGATGACTACAAATTCTGTCTGAGAATAGAAAACTCTTCTATTATCCAAATATTTTTCAGGGATTTTGCTTTTGTATGCATGGCAATTGCTAACACACATCATGAGATCATGGGAAAAGCCACAGAGCTGACCTGAACTTTGGGGTATAGAAGTGTAAAACTATGAGATCTAATAAACCCAGTGCACGACCCTGTGCAGTTTTTGGACTTAAAGAATGAAATGCTATTGTGAGAGGAATGCAAGCCTACATATTTTTTCCTGTAGCATGTCAGAGTTCACATGTATTATATTTACAGTTGTCTATAAATGTATAGCATGAAGCATATAGACGTCTCCAGTCTCCAGCCTCACCAAGAGCATATCCCAACACCTTCTTGTCACACACAAGGCAGATATTATTTTTATGCACCAAACAGTAGGCAGGATGCAGCAACAGACTGACTCTGTGCTACCACAGTGTGTCTGAGAGGCTGTCAGCACATACTTTGCCTACTTAACGTTCCTTTTTCAAATAATATAAAAATATGTTGGGCTTCATTTTTCCACCTAGCTCTTGATAAGCCCAGCTAGTAAACAGGGAGCAAAAGTTTGGTGCATCATTTGAAAAACAGCTTATATATAGAAACATGGCTCTAGGAGATAGTGGTTACATATCTCAGCTGCTGAGCCTGCATACAAGCCTAGTTATTATATTTAAGAGAAAACTTAAGCACTCCTGAAGTTTATAAACTACCCTTAATTAACCCCCCCAGATCCCATCAACACTGGCATAGGCATGCCTAAGTGAAATGCATCACTGTAAATAAGCTGGAAGCTGTGGAAAATGGAACTTTAACATACAAGCATATAGGACTATGTCCTCTGAGACTCAAGGATTATTTTGCTATTTAAGATTTAGGTGAGCACTTCAGAAGGACACTAGATTCTGAGAGAAATGCAAGAGTCTTACTGCTTGAAAACTCAATTCTTTCAAACATACATACACAGAAAAAAAAATCCTTGTCTCCCGTAGTACAAGTGATACTAATTTAGAAAGGATGCATTCTCTTCATAAGAATAAAATCAAGCAACAAAACTTAGTAAAAATGGCAACAATTTTAGACACAACTATTCCAGTAAGACTAAAAGGGATTTTTTATGTTAATTCTTAGACTTCTTAAAATGTTTTTTGTTCATCTTTCGTTTTTTGTATTCCATTAGTTTACTACTTAACTATAAAAAAAGGGTGAGTTAATGGTTGTTAATACAACCATGTTACAGTATAATCAAAGTGTTTATGTCTTTTAAAGTCTTACCCTGTATACCTGGCTTCAATTAAATAAATGTTGGAGTGTGAGATAACAAAATATAAATATCTGCCTAAATTTTAAGTTATATATTAATTTTAAATAATGGAAAAACTCTTCTCAGCCCCGCTTTAGCTAGTAGCTATACTCAACATTCAAACACTGTTTATTCTTTTACTAACTAATCATCCTTCATGGTCTTTCAAAAGTTCCTGGCATTTCACTAGTTTACACATTGATTGAATACTGTTCCCAGAACTGCTTGTGGCACTGTGCCAAATGCTGTGATAATCAGCTGGAAGATTTATTCCAGTTGAGGAGTGTTATAAACATAAGGATTCATAAGGCTCAGCGTTGAAAATGAATACTGATGCTTTCTTTGAGATGGCTGAAAACTTTCTGTGAGCCTTCAATAAGGCGCAGTGATAGTCTTTGCAGTCTCCTTCTATATACAGGCTTTGATTTGAAAAACATTCATTTAACTTGATTTGATATAAATATTAATAACTATCAGAGGTTTTAACAAATTAAAATATAATTTTACAGTGGCGTGTGCAAAGCAAATCGTACATGAAAAAACCTAAAGGAAATTCATGGATTAACTACTGTACATGGGATCAGACACATTTGCTGCAACAGGATATATTATTATACTGGTAGATGGGTGGAGAAAGAATACAAAGGAAGCTGAAAAAATTCAAAGGGAAGCAGCTGGCAGGTAAATGCACTGAGCCAGAAAGAAATAATAAGGAGAAAGGCAGTGAGTGGAAAATGGAAAAGATAGTAATTTCTTAAATAAAGAAACAAGAAGTAGAAAGAAATGTAAGCTAGAGACGGGAACACTGAAAAAAACCCACAGAATAATAAACATTCCCAGTAGAAAGAGGGAAATGCAGTTTGCTTACTGGACTAACTGTAACAGTAAACTAATACTACAGAGACTGAAAGGACTATACTGACAGACTATCGGCTTAATTAAGAACCAGTGAAACCATACAGCATGACTGAATGGCATGTCCAGTGTCTACAAGGCTAAAAAGAGCTTACAAAGAAATTAGAAGCAGCAGGAAAACAAATGAAGCGACTTCATTGCTTTGTGTGGCTGCTGCAGCCAATGAAATGATAGTGGCATCAGCTTAGGTCACTGCAAATACCAGAGCCAAGACATTCAAAACTTGCAATTATGAGTGTCCAATTTGAGGCATCTGAGAGGTCTTCCAAATTTCTTTGCCAAATAAAAAGACGTCACTTTTCTTAGTGCATGCAGCTGTGATAAACTCCCCCTTGATGATAATTCCTCAACACCATCTTGAAAACTTGAGAAGCACAGTCTTTTAAGCAATTAGATGTCTCCCTGCACCTTATGAAAACATCACCTCTTGCACACATGATCACGGTCACCCATATACTGAACTTTCAAATAACAATGCTTCAAATTAAACCTTCAAGCAGTCATTAGGGCCCTCTGCACTACAAGCCTCTTTAAATATTTGGTCATGCAAAGTTTATTGGTACTACTCAAGGATAACAATTACCTAATAAGGACTTGGATGAGCATGCCATGATAATGCTTTCAGAAATGTAATGCAATAATAATTCTAAAACCTACTGTCTATTAAAAATGGCAAATGCAATAGATTGAACTCCATAAATATGACTCTTAATTTAGAAAAAAATTGACAGTGGGGAAGTTTTTAGGAATCTCTACTTTTGAAAAAGAGATACGCGGGTTATCAGTTACCTAAACTTATATTTTAACAGACAAAGAGTTTTCAAACTGAAATGAATAACACCCAATCACTACAAAAAATTATGACAAAGTTATAAATGTCTAAAAATCCCAGTCTGCATTTGGTTTCACATTTAAAATATTGATTATATCAAAGAGAGAGGACTGTCAATGTCAACAAGAAGATTGTTCAGTAAATGAGATCTCCAGAAGGGAACAATACAAACAGATTTATGTTTTTTGATGCCGGAGAATGTGTATCAGATTCTATTTGCATTGCTAACCAATCAATATAACTTATTAATCTAATTCTGCTGAAGTACAGCACAGTGCATGTATTGATGTTACTTGGTGCTTTGTTAGGAAACAGATCAGAAACTATTTGAAGATTCTTAGTAAACGTTCACAGGTCATTATACTTGAAGATGACATACTTTTAAATACTCTTTATCTGAACTATGGTAAACTAGGAGTGCCAAGTTTATCAATATGCCTTTAGTTTAAAAAGGTGAGGTGGGACAAAGCTTGCCATGAAGAATGTACCATAGATATAGTAAAAAAAAAAAAACAAACCTCCAGTTCTTCCTCTGCAATTGTACTTGAACATATCTGAAAGGGTTATCAGCTTTCCCTTAAGAAATAGTTTAAAATAGATTATAAAAAGACCTTTCTTTCTAATATTTAGGAATTCATGAAATATGACATTCTAAATCAAAGTCTAAAACTATTCTTTTTCTAAAATAGAGACTGCAAATATCCATCACAATGGCTCCCAGTCTGTAGGTAATGCTATGTGAGGTAGATGAGTCCCTGTCCCTTAATTCGATCACGCAGCACACTGTGTCCTGAGACCTCAGTTTTGTCTCTTCTGCAGCTGGAAAGGTTGATGTTTTTACTTCCTCAACACTCCTCTCATTTCTTCTCTGCAGATACAGAAGGGGGAATAGTTTGTCTTCTATTCAGAAACCAACTATTCAGTCTTTTGTTCAGTCTTTTCCCCAGATTATCTTTTGGGCAAAACCCATACATATTAAAATATAGGGGAGGACCATGAAGATGCTCAGAGGGCTGGAGCATCTGTGCCATGGGGAAAGGCTGAGAGAGTTGGGGTTGTTCAGCCTGGAGAAGAGAAGGCTCTGGGGAGACCTTATAGCACCTTCTGGTACCTGAAGGAGCTGACAAGAAAGTGGGGAGACATGGATGTGGGGACCTTTTACATGGGCAGATAGCAACAGGACAAGGGGTAACGAGTTTAAAGTGAAAGAGGGGAGATTTATATTAGGTATAAGGAAGAAATTCTTCCCAGAGGAGGTGGTGAGGCACTGGCACAGGTTGCCCAGAGAAGCTGTGGATGCCCCATCCCTGGAAGTGTTTAAGGCCAGGCTGGATGAGGCTTGGAGCAACCTGGTCTAGTGCAAGGTGTCCCTGCCCATGGCAGGGAGGTTGGAACTGGATGGTGTTTACCATCTCTCCCAACCCATATCATTCTATGATTCCATGAAATGGAAGTTGGATCAGATAAGGCAATTTTGTATTTTGATAAAAATGCAGGACAGAGGTTGGCTTTGTTTTAAACAAACCAAAGTTATCTAGCAAGTATTCTTGGTATTTGAACAGTAACTGTTCCTTTTCCAAAATTATCTTTGACAGAACAAAATAACCTGTTTATCTATCGATAGTCAACTTAAAGATTAGTAAAATTTTTTTGGCTTTGCAACATTTCGAAAGAGAGAAGATGGGTCCTCCATCAAAACCAAAACCACAGTGATACAGAGGACATTGCTGGTCATATGCAGAAAGTTCTGTCCTTCCCCTGTAGTAATGCTGCTGTATTTTCCAAACTTACGTTTAGCTAAATAATCCTGTCCATACACCAAGAGCAGCAGTTTCTGCAGAAGGTGAAGGACGCGTATTGCCGAGAGCAATTGTGACTTGCTAGCCTACAAGGACTTTGCATCTGACAACCAATCCATAAACATTGGAAAGAAAGCACAAAATTGGACCCTTTAAGTTATTTCCCCACATTTCAAATCTACTTGACAACAAATCTGAAAGTCAACTGTAATTTTAATCATCCAGTAATGTTTTATGTTGGCCAATTACAGTGTTCCAAGAGATTAGCTGAATGTTTCATGTCTGATAAATATGTGACTGGGACTAATTCACTGGACCCTTCTCTAACCTGTGTTAGGTATAAATGAGTAGAGCTTCACTAAAATCAATCGAGCTATATCCAGTTATACTGTCACAGAAATTGGTGCTATAGACTTAGGATAATTTTCCTAATAAAAATAAATTTTAACCAGTAGATTTTTGACTCATACTTGTAATCTAATATTTCAAGCAATATACAGACCTACTAAATCATCCTCTTTCCCTGCATGCATTCCAGATGAGCTTTGCTTTTTACATCTCTACCTACTAGCAAGAATGCTCATGAAACACCCCATAATTCAATTATAAGTACCTCTAGGAACCTTCTAATTATATGTTAGGCAGGTCAGAAATGAAATAGCCATGCTACCCTTTAGTCTTGGATAACAGACTTGAAACGGTGAAAAGAAAAGTTCATCTGTTCATTAAGAGGCCAATTGTAAAACAGTTAAGGGCTCCAGCAAGCTGTTTTGTTGAGATTTGAATACCCGTGAAACAAGCCCTTCCAAAGCTGGAAGTTTAGCGAGTCTTGCCTTTCAGCCACTGAATCAGCAAAGAATGGGGAGCTAGTCTGGAGAGTAGGTACTGTTCATTAGTCATTTGTTTTCTCTTACACTAAATTCAGTTATAGGAGTTCACAGGATCAGAATCAAGAAAACAACTACAGGTACTTAAAGGTGCTATTCTTTTCTTAGAGATTTCTGCACTGGTCTTAATTAAATCTCCCATAGGACTGCAGGGCTTAAAAATAAAAAATCATACAAAACAAGAGCATGTCCATCAGGCAGGTTTTTCTAAGCTTTGACAGCTCTAAATGCAGGCAGCTGCAATACAAGCTTGTCCTCACATCCTTGACAATGACCTTAACCTCAGGGTGAAAGATAATGTAGTTGCTATGCTCATTCTGTGCGGAGTGTCTACTGATCAGAGGCTTGTGGCAAAATATGTATATTTTTTTCATATGATATAGACTATTGTTCACTGGCAATTCAAGTGATACTGCAGCATTATCTCCATGACAGGTTTTTTTAAAATTTATTTATTTTTAAGTGTGGAGGAATTGTGCACAAATTCAGGCAGACGTCTACTTCAGCAGCTAGACAAATGACTTTGTAATGCCTTCCAAATTAACCCCTCCACAGCCACGTGGTTGAAGGTGAAAAGAAAAATTAAGCAAACAAACAACCTAATCCCAGGTACTTTTACAAGGGGCTTCACAGAGATACCTACACTAATGACAGGGAGATTTCCCACATAGAGTGGTTCCTTTTACACTTAGCAGTGTTATTTAAGAGCAGTATCCTCCAGTGGTGAAAACTCCTCCTTAACTGACTTCCCTAGAGTAATGACAATTTACATCCCAAGGATCTGCCTCAAACTGAGAATCTGCCTTCACTGTTTAAAGGCAGATAAATTTCGAACTAAGAAGAGAGACGACTAAGTAGGAATCCAAGGTGCCTGCTTTAAACGACAAAGGAAAAATCCTACAGTAACACTTCAATATTAGCATTATTATTATTATTAAAATTACATTATTATTATTGAGATTTCAATAATAAATTAAGTAAGTTTAGGAACAAGTATGGGAATATATACCGATTTAATCTGGGGGTGGGAGCTTCGGGAGGGAAGGATGCGTCCAGCTGCTCAGCGAGGGGGCAGCTGCACTGCCTGCTCTGCAGAGAGGCTCGACTTTACTCCGCAGTGACAGAACATATGGAAATTTTAGCTGCTAAATATCAAAGTCTTTGTCGTTCAAGTGCAAACTGCAATTTCTGTCAGTGTATAACCTGGCGAGATTTTGAAGGTTTTCACAATAAAAGGCACATTGTGACATAAAGGCTGTACCCTCACCAACCTTCAAGTCCCTGTTCTGAAGTCTGGGCACAGCAGACCTGTTCAAAAAGAGCAGCACGACTGCACTACTTGCAAATATTTCTCATAGGAGCATACAAAAATAGTAATTTCAAGTGACACTTGTTAAGCACGGTATTTCTCACAAAGAGGAAAATCTTTTTCCAAAGGCATTCTGAAGAAAAATAGAAAGAGACGTGGATAGCACAGAATGCACTTAGACTACACATACCTTTTGGTGGGTGTGCACTCTGTGAACATGTCTCTTCTTATTCAAAGAGATGGGTTTTTTTTTACATTACATTAGTCAGCTAAGAAATTAAGGGGAAAAAAATAATTTTCATGTGGCAGCCAAAACTAAATAATTTAATGCTGAAATGAAAACATGAGAAGAAATTTATTTTGGATTTAATTAAATAATTTACCATAGAAAGGTTTGATTTCAACATGAGATTCTTTAAAAATATTAACATGAAAATAAGCTAAACTTGGCCTTGAAAAACTACATGGTTTTTTTTAAATATTAAATATTTTTTGTATATCAAAACCAAATATATTATTAAAATGGTTAAAAATCCCTTATCAGTTTTGACCCAGATGTGTATAGAGATTTAATTGCTTTTTAACAGCTGAATATTTTGGCCAAAATTAATCCAACCTGACTTCTGACAATCAACCAGATGTTACCATAATCTTTGAACTGATTTTACAAATGATTGCCAATCTACAATATGTTTGATCAAACCCAATAACTTGAGCTTGATTTTACGTATAGCAAGTATTCAAAGACGTGGTGGTTTCTTTTCTTACGAGAAGGCGGGGCAGAGGGGCATTTGGCGTGTGCACGGCGAAACTGTATACAAACATTCAAAGCTTTTTAAAAAACTGTTCCAGTAACAAAGTTGTTACCCGTAACTACAAACGCTAGCCTGTAACAGTAATTATTTTTATCTATTCCCTTCTCTTGGTTACCAGTACTTAGTGAAAAAAAAGAGTCGCCTTCCTAACATGAAGGGAAAAACTTTGGCGTTACAGTCCTTGTCTTGACTCATTTTCTGTCCACACCCATTTCAGATGAGTAATATCACACAGATCAGTAATTCCCCATCTGTGGGATCTGACCCTTAGATTAAAATAATCCTGCAGAAATCTAGAGCTCCTCTTTTCCCAAATGGCTCATGATTTTCATGTCATATTTCCATTTTGGGATGTCTTTCTGCTTTTTCCAAGACGCTATTTGTTTGTGGTTGCTATTTTGTTTGATTTCTTGAGAACATGGCTCACTAGATACTACCAAAATATTCCACTCCCTGTGTTCCATTAAATTCTCTTCCAATCAGGTCAAGATTTTACTTTTTACTTTTATCTTTTTGTCTGTTAATTTCAAATCTCACGTTAAAATAGGAGGAAAAATAGAACAGAAACTGATACCAACTTATAAATAGAAAGGTATATCGAGAATGTGTTAACATGGTATTGTCAGACATTTATAAACTTCTTCCAATGAACTTTGAATTACCCTGGTCCTTTCATATTTTCCAGTTAACATACATACATCTGCTCTGCCATGTAATCAACTGATTGTTACACAAGCATTTGCTAAAGCTGTGACAAACTCAGATTTATAAGGTCAAAAAGTTCAAACGTAATCCATTCAATAGCTGCAATTTATCGTCTGATGATAATTGTATACACAAACATTGTAATGATTTAGATGACATAGTGTAAAGATGAAATCCGTTTATTTTAAAAGGGTTTCTAACCCCTAAAATACGTTGCCATGAACACCTTTCTAGGTCCGCTTTTAACAACATAGTTATTGTTTTATTGATCAGGATTTTATTACTGATTTGACACTTATATTTCACACTAATCGAAAAAGGTGTAATTTTTCTACAAGAATAAGACTGTAATTAATTATATCATTATTGTGTTTTCAATTCCTTCCATTTAAAGAGGCCTAGAAAAGAGTGCTTAATTTATCATACATGTATTATAAGGAATATGTAAACCTTTTTAAACAGACAGAGAGCATGATCCTTTTGGAGATGATGGGATATGACATAGGCACTATATTTATAGATTCTTACCTCTATAGTGACCTGATTTTATAGTGACAGCTATTGTGGAATGGGAGAGTAAATTAGCAACTTAGAAAGCTTGGATATCTAAAACTATTACTATTCATTACTTCTATAACACTTATTAGTGACAATTCTGTAGTATGTTCAACAGATGAGAAAACAACCTGCAGAAAATGGTATGGCAGAACAACAATGTTATGTATGCTGTATCACATGTGTAATTGTGTATATGTATTTATATACACACATACTCTCAGTTCACAAGTTTAGGAAACAATTGCTAAAAACGGAGAGCAGCTGTATTCCTCTATTTCTTCTAAACATAAACCACGTTAGTGACCGTAAATTTCAGAGAGACTCTAAAACAAGTAGCTAAATGTGAAATTTAAATTGATCTTTGGTTTATTGTCATTGATTTTGTCAATTTTCTAAATGTAACAATGTTCACCACTGGGAACAGAAACCTGTATATATATCAGCAAAATTTATGCTTTCAACCAACATAAACTTCACAGGAGGAATGACAGTCCTTGCTGTATAAAATAAAATGCATGTGAGTGAGGGAATTCCTCTCTAATTAGCTGGTCTATATATTTTTTTAACATCATGTTAGTAAATTTACCACATAAATTTAAATGCTATTAGCAATATTGCTTGCCCATACTCAGTTCAGTTTCCTTACTATAGATTTTCACAAGTACTTTGTGATAATGGTATTAACCCATATACCTAATTCACATGTACAAAAAGCATTATCAGTACTCATAGAAACATGCCACTGAAGTGTTTTATAAAAATGTCAGCAAAAGCATAATATAAGGTGGCAGATACTTGTGTAACTCTAACACTAATTATTGTTTTCCCAATTAAGATACAGTAGATTCACATTTTCATATTGTAGTACCCACTTAGACCATGAGTCCCCAAACACTATGGCTGCATGCAACTTCCACTTGTGAGTGGGGGTTGCTAACACTGATGTAAGAGAAAAATATCCTGCGTTTTCCAGGCTGCTTCTCTGAGTGACAAGTGTGGGATTTTACTCACTGATGTAGCCGAAGTGCTGTTTCAGTTAACATTAGGAACCCGCCCTCATCAAATCCAGCTTGATCAGTCAGGAAAAATAGCACAACTGCCACAGAACTGCGTCTTGAGTGTATTTATTTTCTTAGGATTCTAACCAAACCGCTGGCAGACTTGTTTAATGAACATTAAATATGGGAGAGGGGGAAGAAAACATACAACCTGTTTTAAAACACTAAGCGAAATAAAAATCAATGGCTGAGCTCATTTTGTGTTAATAGTCTTCAAATGCCTTCATTGTTTCACTGTTCTTAAGCAACACTCAAGACAGACACATGTATAAGGTATTATATTATCAGCCTCAAAAAAGGAACATTGTTTTTTTGCCGGTATAATGTCTGATAAGATATTTGTACACAAAAACATTTGCCTTAAAAGATAAAGTCACTTATCTTAGTCTTGTAATTCACTGGGTGGTGAAAAGATGCCCCTCATATTAACATATCTGCTACAATATACACTTCACTCAGTTCACAGGAAAGGTTTTCTTCCTCAAAAAGTGATTTTTAAAGAGCGTTATGAGCCTTACTGTGTTTTGAAAGCATTGTGAGCCAACCTGCAAAACAGGCATGAACAGAGAGCAAAGAATCAGTAAGACTTTCTGTTGTCCATACACACATGACAATGTGATGAGCCTCCGATGACGGGACAGCACTCACTGGTCACCACTGCCCCGTCTGCCAAAACTGCTCCAGGGACACAGCCTAAGCACCTCGCTTGTGGAGCCAGCAGCACCCCACCCTGGACCTTCACTCGGAGGTACAGAGTTCCTCCTGAGGATGGAGCAGCATGTGTTTTTTCCCCTAAAAATGCACGTTGAAGTGAAGAGATGCTGGTGTTGCCTCCCTGCACTGGAGACAACGGCCAGGAAGTATGTCCCAGTGCTGCCCGAGTGTCACCTGTCCCGTGTGTTCCATCTCCCAACACTCGCCAGCCACCATGCCAAGGATCTGACACGCTCCAGGGGAGGATGATTTGTGTGCAGTTCCCCCAGGCGAAGGAGACGTTTCCTGGGTGTAGCTCATTAGCAGAGGAGGGCTTTGCCAGTGCCAGCTTGTGGCGTGACTCACAGCTCCGCTCTCCTCAAGCACTGACTGTATAAAATGATTTGCAAACAAATGCTTACAGGTATGATGATAATAAATCAAACACAATTCCAAGTTATACCTAGCAAGGAGAGACCTTCCTAACCATGCCTCTGATGGTGCCTGACCCACCGCCCTCATGGCATCCACCCTGGGAGCACGCATGGCAATGGTTAGCTCCCTAAAGGCTGGGTTAGCTTTTGGCATCTGCAGAGGCAAAACTCCCTTTTCACAGCCACCAGCTTCCTATGCCTCCTGCCTTAGGCAGAAGGCAAGTAGGATTTTCAGGGTTATAATGCTTTAAACACCTGCTTCTATTGCGCGTAAGTACTCGAGTCCATTATTGGATGCAACTTGCAGATTACTTTTCCCATCTCTGCTCGCACAAAGACAAACAGCTCAGCTCCCTCTGACCCAGCCTTTGGATAAGGGTTGCTTTTGCAAACAGATTAAAAAAAAAAAAAGAAGTTTTCAAAATGCTCAAAGTAGAAACTGTCTTATGACGCAACCAGGCACAAAACACTCATTTGGCTGCAACAAAGGGGCAGAGAACAGAGTCCCTCAGATAAAGACACACGTTTGGAAAGACCAACAGACCATGCTGTTATCTCCGATTCCTCCTGGATGGGCCACTGCCACCTCTCCTGCACTTCTTGATACACACATTTCCCCTAAACACAAACCCACCCACTGACGTGTTTCACATGGTAGCTGTTGGCAGAGCCTGTCTTACTCAAGCCCTTTCAATCTCTGTGCTTCAGAAGGGACAGTTACAATGCAACGAGAAGATAAACAAGCTATATCATCTTGTTTTTGCTACTGAACTCGTGTTATCAGCAGTGACTCTGACATTTGGTTGGAGCTCTCGTTTTCATACGCTCTAGTTCTATTGTGCTTTTTCTGATAAGAAACCTCAGTAACAGCAGTGTACATCTGAGAATGACAAGAAAAACTCCTACTTTTTCAGCAGTCTGGGTTCCCACTTCCACCAGTGCTACAGCAGCTTAGGAACAGCTTTCAGTTGCCCAAGAAACTGGGAAGATCAGGGTCAGTCTCCCCGTATGTAAAAAAAAGTCAGTTTGAAGAATTTGGCAGAAACATCAGTGCTAATGTTTTCTTTTTACTAGGGCAAAACGAAGCTACTGACTTACTCCTAAAGAAAAATGCGGAATTTATCCTATTAGATAAAATGTCCTCACCTGCTCTGCAGGTCACCTTTGGCTTCAAAAGCACCACAACTTGTTCTAACAGCAAAATGCTGCTCTGCCTATTTTAAATACACACAACAAATCCCTCCGGTTTGGGTAAGGGTGAGGTAGTGCAGCCCCCGGTTCCAATTTCTGCGGCAGTGGGACCATACTCCAGGCACCAGTGGGATGGATGTCAAACCTTCAGTGGGAAGAGCCCTCACCGCTTCTGTTTTCTTCTCTCCCACCCTCCAGGTTTTTCAAGAGCTTGTTTTCTAAAGATTTGCTAGCAAACTACTGTCTCACTTCCTAGATTCCACATCATCAGGGGTTTTTTCACCTCTCCTAGTGTAGGCAGTGTCTTGGGGACTTGGGTAGAGCATCAAGCATCTGCTGCAAAAGTAAACAAGGCATCCCAGAGCTTTGCAGCCTGCGGAATTGCAGTAAAGGGATTTTCTTTCTGCCAACTCGCTCTGTTGAGGCAGTGGTGAAATCATCCCTGGATGCAAGGTTTGCAGCAGCAAGAGCCCAGCAAGACACCTGGGGGAGGGATGCAGTGCAACGTTGGGGTAATGAGCTGCCAGGGGATGGTTTCTGGGTGGCACATAGCCAGGTGTACCTGGTCCCTCTGCTGAAGGATGACCTGACCAGGCCAGAACAGACGAAGAATTTGAGGTGGCAGCGGGGCTGAGGCATTCCCAATATGCACCAGGGCAAGCAGGTTGCTGGGCTCTGCTTTCTCCTGGTTCACAGGTACAAATCACAGCTGCTTGGCCCTTTTTTTTCATCCTCTCCTCCCCAGAGGGTTGTGTGATTAGGTCAATTTGAGCTGTGCTTACCTGGAACTTATGTTAGCAGAAGGGAAAATGCCAATTACTTGTATTTAAAAATAGACTGAGAGAACATGCTTTTCTCTGGTTTTTATTTTTTTTTCCTTGCTGATTGCCTAGTGGTACTTACGGCTGAGAGAAAAATCAAAACACCATCACTGATTAGGCATTCAAGGCTTGGTTTTGTTTGGGTAGCAATCTAGAGGTGGAATTAGATGCTATGGTGACAAAGGGATAGTACACCCCACCTCACCCCAAGCACAAGGCATGCTGCTCCTTTCCAATAACAGGACTTATAAAAGCAACAGGTTGAGTTTAAAATATTTTACCAGAAAAGCACCATGTGCTCTAGCCCACAAATTTCCCCTGTGTCAGTGAAGACTGGTGCCCTTAGTGCAACAAACAGGAATGAAATAAGAGCCCACAGCATCGCAGCCACCTGTTACACAGCTCTTCATGGTGAAGTAACCTTCACTTGTCTGAAGAGAGACCAAAATGCCTTAAAGCTACTTTACAAAACACAGAAGTGACTGTGTCATCGGCTACGGGTGAGCAAACAAGGAGAATTTAGAAATATCCAACAATTCATCTCAAAGTTTCACTTTGATGAGAGAAGAATCCTTCGTTCACGCGAAGGATGTCGCGTCCACCTGGGGACCGGGCTCTCGGAGAAGGCAGCTGAGCTCCTTGGTTCATATTCATTGGAAATCCTTTGGACTTCAAACACTTCCATTATTAGAAGTGGGTGCCTCTGAGACATATCTAGCTTCCTTTTATTTTGTTTCAGCTTTTGAAGCACATTTGAATAGTTCAATTTTACAGCAGTCAGACGTGCTAGGACAGAGCCATTCTTGCTAAGTTATCTCCACATCTTCAGATATATTTTAGGGTAACAGAAATTTTAGGAAGGAATTCATAACTAGATGAAAGAAAGACTTATGGGCTTTGCAGCCAGTGTGTTAGGGTTATTAAAATATGCTTTGTTATCTTCACACATGGTAGAAGCTTTATGAATTATTCTTATGGAGAGGATTCCTCATTTTAACATTTGAAAAGCCCTAAAGTTAGATGACACTTTGATTGCTGCTTTCACTGGGTAAGTACTAACCATCTCCCTGCTTCTCAGGAAAATTAATATTCCCATATTTTTCCCAAATCAATAATTGCAGACAGGAAAGACAACAACAGAATTTCACTTGGTTTTTCAAAACTCATCCAGGGAGCAACCCTGGAATTGCTGCACATACACCAAGCCAGAAGAGAACCACTGTACAAAGACGGTGAATGAAACTTTGCAGAGGACCCAGAAAATAAATCCTTTAACACGTTAAGATATCTTCTGGAGATGTTTCTGCTTTGTCTGTTACAGTCTGTTCAGGGTATAGAAGAACAGAAAGAGTGAATGGATTCATCCTTGCTCTTCTGACTCAGGAGACATTTAAAAGCTCTGTTATTAAGGACAGAACTGGCTCTTGCAACATTTCTTGTGATTTAAGGAGTATCTTCAGTGCTCTTGAGCCAGCAATGGAGGATGGAAATGCAAGTGTATGCCTTGGGCCATTACAGAGATTATTAGGAAAACTGTGTCACTGCTTCACATGTTGCAGTGGCATTATCTCAGCTGTACATATTGAAAAAAGAGGTAGAAATAGGGGACCGCCCTCCTCAGGGACCACCAACATGTCAGACACACAGTGGAGTGGGAGTGAAAGATGCATTTCCATCACTGCTGCCAGTGACACACATAACCTCTACGGGGCATGGGGACATGCATCTCCTGGGTCAGAATCACAGTGTGCCCAACCTCAAATCCAACAGATTTGTCTGATCTTAAGGGATTTCAAATGTAGGTTTGGGGTTTTCTTTCCACCCTCCAATCCTGAAAATTCAGTAACAACATCAGTACACATCTACAGACACATGGACTAGAGGTGATTGTACCAACCCTTTTTAAACATCTGTGTGTTACAGTGGCCATTTGATGCTTCTATTAACCCTTTCTGGAAATCCTAGCCATTCAGAAAGAAAAAAAAGAAGAAAAGATAACTTTTGGGAGACAACTTTCGTATCTGGAACTGATCCAGACAAATTTAGTATGCCAAAAATCAGGTATGATTGAATGCACATGTATGAATGTCATTTTTAATACATAGAAAACATTTTTTTTTCTTAGAGTGATAGGAACAAATGACTTTGTAGTGCATAAAGAAAGTGTTTGTAAAGTGGTTGATACGGATGCCATTTCATCAGTACTCATACAGGACATGAGTAAAGTCAAACTTTATTTTTCCAGACACTTGCAGAGCAAGTGTAAAATTAAACCAAGTAAGCTATTCTCAATGCATTATGGAGTGCCTAACCACCGGACAGAGCTGACAGATGCATATGTGCATTGGATGATTTCAAGAGATAAAAATCACATGTTTGGAGGTTTGGTTTGAGGCATATTTTCCACAGGATGAGATCTCTGATACACATTATTTGTTTTGCTCTTGTCAAGCTAGAGAGGTTTCAAACATGATAACAATTGTTAGAGTTTACTCTGTTAAAACATTTACTTAACATTAACAATACAGAGTGCTACTTGCAGGCTGTTTCTAACAAAAAAGCCTATGATATTTCCTATAAAAATTTTATAAATTACGTTTGGCTCTTCAGACAAACAAATATAGTTAAGAAAGTTATTCAGCTGGTCATCTACACATCAGTCAGTATCACAAATGCAGAACACTGTATTTTGGTCCAATGTACACCAGGACCAGAGAAGGTCCTGACGTGAAGTCCCCTTCAATACTTCATAAGCTTGGGTCCTGGTTGCACCACGAAGCTTAACATTGCAAAACTGGTTGCTAAAACCATACACAAACAGCACAGTATTCACAGACACTGACCTACTGGTTTCTGTATTACTGTCTTTCCAGTCATGATTTATACATGCATCTACTGAGCAGCCTCAGAATACAGGGTGGTGGGGTTGTTGTTTATTTATTTATTTTGATGTTTTCTGGGATTTTAGTGGTTGGGGTTTCTTTTTCAATTGTATTTTAATTGTATTCTTATTAACTAGCTGCCTTAAAAAAAAAAAAAAACAACAAACCACGAACTTATGGATTTTATTAGGATATATTTATCCAAGTTGTTATGGCAATGGTACATTAGAAATCAAATAAAGTATTTGTTGGCATGACAAAATTAATTGTTGCCTAGGGTCTGGAACAAACAACAGCAGAGATAACATGCCACTAATATGGCTTGTTTGAAGTAACAATACTGTATCAATTAAATTGGGGCAAAGCTACACAGCCTTCCTAAGCTACTTAGCTGATGCTTGGGGATGTGAAACTTTACAGTCTATGTCAGGGGAAAATGGTTGGACTTACTGTGCTAATGAGTAGCTGGAATTTACTGTTTTCTGTAATACACACTCACTTTCTTGTCCAGGGTTTTGTACTGTTGCATCCTTCTTGAACTGGGAACACGAGTAGTATTTCTGTACCTCCCATAGCAACAGCATTATGGGAGTCTATTTCTTTTTTTAGTGGTTGGTTGTTGGGGTTTTTTTTGTGGTTTTTTTTTTTTTTTCCCCCAAATAGAATGTGGAGTAAATAAAAATTTTACTTGACTTGAGATAAGCTTAAATCAGTGTTCCAACATCCAGGCATCAAACTCAGAGGAAAGTCTGGAGCTACAGAATTGCAGGCGACTGCCTAAAGCACAGCTTAGGTTTCCTGATCCTATCTCCACTTTGGTGTTGCTTACAATGAAGAATTTGTTTCAGGGTGATCTCCTGACTAGGGGATACAGAAAGACTGAAATTTAACTCTGCAAAGAGAAAACGAAGGCCAGGACAGCCCTCTTTTGGAGGGACTTGGTGTATTAGTCTTGGCACAGAGATCTGGAGAGGAATTAGTTTCATCACTAGTACAGGACATAAATCTCTCCGTAAGGACCATCACAAACACAGCTCATAGATGCTGTGGGACGTTTTAACCCTTCACACGCAACATAATCAATGGTCAAACTCAAGGCCAAATCTTGCGAGGCGAATTGTGCTTCTCAGTCGAAGCATCCAGAAAGCTCATAGCATGGGGGCAGTCAGATCTCCCAGCCCAGGCATGTGAATATGAGATCTGGAAAGCAGCAGCTAGCAGGTATGTACACTAGCAGTTCTATGTCTGTCCAGGTAATTCCAGTGCATCCATCCCTAAGCATAACTCTCAGGAAGCAAGTAAATGCAAACTACTCCACAATTCTCACACCGGTCTATGCAGCAGCGTGTCCTCTTCATGCGTGCGTGTTACAGAACTGAGACTTCAGGTAAAACCGCCCAGGCCTGGGAGACTTCACATGCCTCCCAAGTGCAGTGAGTCGTCACAGAGACTCCACAATCACCCCAGAGGGGAAAAAAAAAAAAAAAGTGGACAGGAATTCAGTGCCCTAAATCCCTCTTATCTGCAGCCCTGTTCTCCAGCCACACTGCAGAGACTTTATCTGCACTGGTGCTCTGTGAGACAGGAGGGTCTGGCAGGGAAAGTCACATCTACAGGACAGCAGGTTTCAGTGGAAGTCCCACTTTCCCCAAGTTTCAACCCTTGGTCCTGTAGAGTGAAAGCACGTATGTGACCCACGTACTTGTTATAGCGTGTTATCTTAGATGACTGACAGATATTGACATGGGATGCATTTTGATATGAAAGCACCAAGGCTCCTATCTGTCGGGCAGAGAAAACACCTTTTACTTGCAAATTGTCTTCTATTGGCATAAGAGAGTACACCTGAGCCTTGTGAACAAATGGACTTTTTTTGCTAACCTCTAATTTCTGATTTTGAATGCACATGTTTTGAAGACTGCCACATACAGTATAAATGACTCTGGTCCATAAGTATGGCGGGGAAGAAAACCCCCAGCAGAGCTGCTGTACACAATTGTATTCACCCAGTCCTAGGAAAAAAATGCATGTTTCATCTAGATTATGTTGTATGCAGCCAATTTTCCATACAACTGTATTTACAGCATAATGTAATTACTGAATGTGGCTATGATACCATATAGAAATCTTTAATAAGACACTGTAACTTTTCTGTCCGTCCACCAGGAATGTGCTGCCAGGAGATATCATATTTACAATATAAAAGGGGACGTATTTTAGATTTGTCCCAATTAACCTTGTAACGAGATGTATTGGAGTGCTTATTAATGACAGTAATGAGATGCAGACAAGACAATGTATAAAACATCATTGGCATATAAATTAAATTCATATACACAGATACCTTTATGCACTGGACATGAAGGGAAATTATTAAGAGGCAATTTTGTAGGAAAAAAAGGCTAATTAGAAAAAAATTCAATACTTTTCCTAGCTTGTATCCATCAATGTTAGAAAACCTGTTTTCCCACTGACTGAGAAATTGTTCCCACTGCCTCTACTCTGCAAGATACGGAACTAATTTTATGATGGTTCTTTTGGAAGTATTTGCTAGTTACATATCCATTATCCTTTGACTGTGTATTGCTCTGTTTAATTTGCTTCTGTGTGGATGCAGTTTAAAAATAAAATATCTTTTTTATCTTTTGAAAGCTACTCTAGATGTAACTTTCTCATTGACATAAGTTACAATCACCTTATTTACAAATATCCCACAAGTCTTAGATTTTCCTAAGGCAGCATAAAGGCCCCAGTCCCCAGCATAAATACTAACATACATACTTAAATCGGTAAGTGGGAACTGTCCACTTAAAATTTCAAGATCTACTCATCTGAGTGAAGTTATTAACAATCTCAGGTACTTTGATGAACCATGCCCTAGTTCTCCTGTTCTAACATTGCATATCTTCATTAAAGTTATGGCTAAATCCCATCCAACTTGGAAAAGTTTAAGGTGTGCCATTATGAAAATGGAGACTTTAAATTTATTGTCATGACCAGCAATAACAACAAACTGATTACCATGCTGAGCTTTATAATAGCATTTCACTCTCTTTTCGTTATTAGAATTATAATAAACAGATAAATTACATCCACACATACACAAACAGCTATGTAAGCATGGCTGAAAATGCCAGAAAATCACTTTATTAGAGGAAAGATTGGATCTCAAAGGATACTAGAAATTATGTACAGTAAAAGTAATAGCTCATGCATGACTTACAGTGATCAGGAGAGGCAGGAGGCAAAGGAATAAAGCTTCAGATACCTCAGAGTTGTTCATATTATTACAATCATATCCTGCCGTGTTACTTATTACTTCTTTAAAAATACTAAATGAAGGGAAAGTACTTTTTTTTTTCCAGTGTTCTTTAACTCTGAAAACCACCACAGCTCCCAAATAACTTTAGCGTCCTATATTTTTTTAGATTAGTCAGAAAGGGAGGAGAAATGAAACAAAAGTGAACAAAGAATGAGCGGGAAGACAAGGGGAAGGTAGCAAAAGCCTCTGGAAGACTTAATGTGGTAAGACAAGTTACAAAGGGGGTGAAGGACAGTCTTGCCCCAGACATTGATGTGAAGAAGCCATTGTCTCAAGGAGTCTATGATCCAAATGGACAACCTATGAAAGTGGCCAGCCTCAAGTCCCATTGAAGGCAAAAGGTCAAGTCCCCTGGGTCTGTGCACTGTAGTAAGTCAAAGATCTACACTTGTACCAAGATGGAGCTTTTGTATGAGTTAAACTCATACAAAACCATTATTTTCACCCTAATGCAACAGCTTCTGATCAGCACAGATTTAGAAATAAGTGCTGTGAAGGGAGATGAGTCCTTCCCCAGAAACACTTATTTCAGACTGGCGCCTCTTATCTATCACTGCTGTGGAGTTTTTAAGTCTACAAAACTCAGCACATGATCACAAAATGTTCAGTAACACACTATGCAATGCTTGTTTCAAGTTCACCCCCTGAGTTGCCACAGACAAGTTTAGTGAAAGCTGTCTGGGTTTCACTCCTAGAAGATTTTACTGCTCATTCGCTTAGGGTTTTAAATATGGTCTGATTCTACTGTGTACAGTATCTTAACACCCTGATTTTCTTATATAATATTGCACTGCTGAAATGATAAATGCAAAGCAAGGAACAGCTGAGTGATGTAAGCACTGGATTGTTACCACCTAGGCTGCCAGAAGCCACAGGATTGAGTCTCAGTAGTGTCAAGCCATCTCTTGTCCCTCAAATAAATTAAATCCCACATAAACTACTCTTTGAGGTCTTTCACAAATGTCTTTTAAAAAGAACTTGTGCAGAGGGTTGAATTTCTTATCACTACTTCTGTTTTGTCAAGAAAAAAAAAATTTAGTTTAGGGCTCTTGCTTCAAGTGTCACAGCCATATGTTATTGTGCAGAAAGTTGTGGGTTTCCCTTTATCTGAACTACTACACACCTGTACTTGGCACCTTGACATACAGCAGTCAAGAGCCTGGCCCCGTGCTGAGAATCAAGTAGACACTAAGGTCTACTGCTATTTCCCTACCCATATACTTCAGGTTTGTAGAAATTTCACTCTGCTTCAACTCATTTAGTAAAACAGAAATCTCTACCACCACCACCTCCCCCTTAGTAGTTCTGACTGAAAACAGGAGATCCAGTAAAGCAGCTAGCAAGTAGTCTACTTGCAACTGATATATTAAATGCCAGGAGATGGGTGGGACCTGGAATCAAAAAATGTTTTATAAATTCTTTTTTATACTTCAGGGATTTGTTTGTTCTTTGCTTTTGAAAATCACAGCTACTAGGTGAACTAACCAGGAAAATCTTGTTACTGAACAACAAAAATGCTAAATTAGTTAATGAGTACCCATTGCCAAGGGCAACATGTTCAACAGAGGATATGATAATGACAGATGAATCCTCACTAAATTCTCTCTCTACAAAATAAGTGCACAATATCTTAGATATTTTCACTCATGCTCGAGTCACCTTCCTTCCACAGCAGCTGCTTGCAGCTCTGTCAGTGAAAGCCAATAGAGGCATGGTTTCCTGTCATTAATATGACAGAATCACCCCAATTTTCAGCTGACAGCACTGGATTTTTATGGCTGTTCATGCCTTTTTCTTTCCTGCTCCTCCTTTGTATTTATTTTTTTCCCTGGGAATTTTGTTCTCTTCCTTTCTCTGTTTCCCCTGTTACTGTCCCTTGAGCCAACACAGATTCCTACACCTTCTACATCCCCTTTTCACCTTTCATAGAGGTTGTTTTTTGTTCTAGACAACAATAGAAATGAAGCAATGACAGCACAAGGTGACTTCATTTAGTACAGTGCCTTTCAAACAGATCCAAAACACAATCTGGTGACAAGCAACAAAATCTCAGCACTAAGTAACAAGAAGATTGGTCTGGTATGGGTAGGACTCATTCTGAGTATTTAAAAGCCCAGAAGGAGGGCAAGTTTGTGGACTGCGCAGTGATGGGTCCTCTGCAAAGAGTTGACCTTCCACAAAGAGAGAAGCTCATGTAATCCATAACCCCACTAACTACACCCACAGAGAGATATTTCTGCTGTCAACTGTTGTTGAGAGGGATTCAGCATGGTCCCAACATCAGCCAAAAATTATTATCCATTATGTACACTAAGGAGCCATAATTTTAACCTGTAATCCATGCTTTTGCTCGGGATGTGAAAGTCCTGAAGCTGCTCATTAGCCTGACATGGGGACTTGCTAGAACCACACAAAATCAGGATCCTTACGCAGGCACAAATCTTGTTGCCTTGCTCATGAGTGCAGCCCCATCCATGGCCATGCCTGCACGTAGCAATTAATTACTCGCTGTACTACAAGATGTAAATGAAACTTTCCCTTTAAGTTAATCAAGCACATTCTTCAAGCCATCAAATCTACCAAAACACTCACTAATTACTACAAAATAAAATTATGGCTCATACTCCCATGTTTCTGAAATTACCAGAGGCTAATAAGCAATATCTAGCTGGAAGCGCATGAAAGTATCTTTGTTAACGTTCTTTTTATTCCTTCATCAAATCCATTTTGTTTAGAAAGAATATTTCTCCTTATTTTCTTTTGCCAGATAAGCCCAGAACTGGGGAGCTTTTGTAACAAGGGCTAGCAGACAATGTAGAGCATTGGAAAGAAACCATGTTTAGACAGGCAAACCACGGATAACAGTGATATTGTGTGTGTCAGGCAAGAGAAAGGAGGGACTGCAAACTAATAATGACAGGGCTATTTATTACTGAATAACCAGCCTCTAATTTTAGAAACATAAGATCTCCTCTTTTCTATTGTTCATTTTAATTAGTATTTTCCCTAAATAGTCTCCCTCTTCCTATATGCTATTTATACAATTGCAAAGAAAATATGAAGTACATGCAATGTTAGCAGAACGGCAACAAAACATGCTGTAAGTGGTATGTTAGCTGTGCATTGTCTGGAGCAGGGACAATCTAGTGAATGATTTTTGTCTGTTGCGACAGGACATTCTTGTTTCCTTCTAGAGAAAATACTCTACCTTTAGTATCCCACCGTACTCTCGCATCCCATAGACACAGAACTGCCAGCAGTACATTGCACCCTGTAAATAAGGGGAAATAGCTAAATATTTCTGCGAAGAGCAGCCTTTATAGCAGCTGGAAAAATACAGCCCCAAACAGGGTTCTCTCTCTTTAACATGCCTTTTTTTTTTTTTCCTCCTTACAAAGCTGACAAAACGCTTGGCAATGGTTCAGAAGCTGGTGCACTGCAAGATACCCTGTCTTGCTGTTTCCTTGCACTTCCCTCATCTGCTGTAACCACTCGCTTCTTGACATAAGTAGGCGAGAAACCTGTGATTTAGTATGCAGGGCCCCTTAGCTACGCCCTTGCACTCAAACAACAAAGGGCATTTGGGAAAGGGATATTTTCACCATGGGCACACATGGTTCACTTACCCTCCGAGTACCTAAGCATCATACTCAGAATTATATTGTATTTCTCGTTCCTTTTCCCGTAAGATGGCACAAAACTTCGTCTGATGGCAAGAACGTCAGTCACAAGAATGGCTGCTCTAACAAAGGTCCTCCTCAGCCTGGACCCTGTCTCCACCACCAGACACAAGCAGATGCCTGGGCAGGAGTGTAATGACAGGTCAAGCTTATATAAAACTTCCTCCCTTAAATACTTCTCAGCTCTGTTGTTCCCTTAGTCATGTGTGATTTCTTTCTGTTTAAAAGCACCCTGTGGATTCCTCTTCCAAGAACTTGTCCAGTGTCCACCTGGAGTCGCGGAAACCCTTAGAATTAAAGGTGTTCTTCTGCAAGGAGCTTCACATATACAAAAAATCACATATTTTTGTGTGCTTGAACTCAGCTCCTGGTAAATTAATTTGATATTCACCTAACATGCACTTGTATTCAGAGGTTTGAGAGCAGATTTTCTTTTGACTACAGCAACATATTTTCCACACAGTCTCCTAAAGTATCAGTGCCCTCACTCTTATTAGTGCTAACTTCAAGCCAAAATAGAGGAAAACAGAGAAAACAGAGTTAGCAAATCTAAAGGTGAATGCAGATAAGTGCAATCTGGCTTCCCCTCCTTTCCTTTTGAGATTGTCCTATACTAATGATTCTTTTAAAAGGAATAGGTAAGTGGTGCTGCAGGATTTATGTGCCTCCACTCATTTGTGTCAGCACAGCTCCCCACAGCATCTCCATAGGGAGTGCATGAGTGACAGTTTTGACATGATTATTTCTTACAAATAGGTATGTGGAAGGTGAATTTTGCTCCCAACATGGGCTCTGAAAAGAGGGTCCACCTAAAAATCAAATTATGCATATCAATGAAAAATGTGTAAAATTCTGTTTCTGAAAAGAATCCAAACTTGGATATTTAAGTTTAGTTCGTCCCTACATCGTATAAATGCATATCCCAGAAAGGGAAAATAAATAAGATCTGTAAGAATGGTGTAGATTTCAGCATAAAATGTCCATGGGCTTCTCGGACTCCCCAAGACCCCCCATCCCCCCCCCATCCTGCCTGTGTTCCTGAGGGTTTGTAGGAGAGCATTTCCCACCGCCAGGACCAACTGCAGTTGGCTGCTGGTCCTGAAGTTGCAACAAAGCAGAGCAAGGCAGTACATCATGGGATGTTTTCCCCTTGGGCAGGGCTGAAACTCATGTAAGGACTCAAGTGTCTTCCTTCATTGACAGACTCACTTCAGCAGTCGCCAAAACTGCGCTGCTTCTCTGCGAGAGCTGGCAAAAACCAGCTGAATATTCAGTTTCTGTTGTGTTGTGCCATGATCCTCTACGAACTATTGGTGCCAAGTTTTAAGCAGCTCCATGTGCAACGTTTTGTAAATCACTTCCAGATATGCAAATAGCATCATTAAAACATTTGCATATACCCGTAAGTTTCTACTTCAGGTCCATATGCCCAGGCTGTAGAAGAGGGCAGAAAATAACACTGCAGCTTAGCATGAGGCAGGTAGGTGTTGGGGGGGGAGGGAGCAATGGGAGCAGGGAGGTGCAGACCATCTCTAGCTGCCCTGTGACAACTCCTGGGACCTAAAAACCTCTTTTGCAAAGGAGCATAATGGAAAACATACCCTCTCTGCTCCACACAAGGAGTAACTGATATGAGTGAACAGGATGCGAGATCTCTGGTGATGGGGGGACCTGTCCACAGACATGCACAAAGGGGTACTTTTTTACCAACTCATCCCACTGACTTAACACTCTTCCACTCTGCAGGACTTGGTAGCATCAAGGCTTCCTCAGCTATATAAAATACAGCACAGAAACTGGAGAAATGTATTTGCAGAAAGAAGCAAACCACCCATATGCAATCTCAAGAGTCATTGCAGGGCTAGAGACCATGAGGACCTCTGAGAAAACTAACAAAGTAGGGTGGCTTAGCATTAAGACGACAAGGCAGACAGGGCACAGGAGAGCAGCCTTCAAACACATAAAAAGCTGTTGCAAAGAAGAAGGAAGGAATCTATTTTCCATGCCCATGGCAGATAGGAGAAGCAGTAATGGGATTAAATTGCAGCAAGAAAGATTAAGGTTAAACATTAGGGAAAATTACTGAACGATGAGGCTAGCGAAGCACTAGAATAGATTGCTTCAGGAGGATGGAAAGTCTCTGTCATTGGAAGTCTTAAAGAATAGATTAGATGTGTCCGTCGGATACAAGAGGTACAGGTGGTCTTGCCTTAAGGTGGAGAGATGGGGAAGATGGCCCCTTGGAACCAATACCTGTCCTGCAGCCTGGGAAAATAGGCAACATAATATCAATCATATTTATACATGTTCAAAAGCTGCAGACATATTTTAAATAGCATTTAAAACTACTGAAAAAGATAGTAAAAATTCTAGCCCTCTCGGAAAAAAAAACCCCACTTTTACTTGAAAAGCTCTACTAATTGTTTCATAGTCCTGAGTTTAGTCTTCACCAGTTTTGGTTTTTGTATCATATGTTGTGCTCTGATGAAATCCTTGGGATTTCTCAAAGCTATAGAGTCTATTTTGAAAGATTCCAGTTTCTAGCAGGAACATTTTCATAATTATTTTCCTTAATGGAAAAGCCTCAGGAAAAGAAATTATTTCAGTGATCAAGTATAATAGGGAAAAAGTATTTTTTAATTTCATGTTTCCCTCAATCCTCTTCAATAATGCCAGAGTTACATACTTCATTCACTAAAGTAATAGAAAAAGCAAGCTGAAACTGTCAAATTACTTGTTGAAAAACTATGTCTTAGCCCAGTTTTACAATGAAACGTATATACTGATCCTGTAAAGCCTTCAACACATGCCAAAGTCCGTATTAACCTCAGCTAACTGGTCATGATGCCTTATTACTGAACCTCCTATAACATGCATATTTGATTAAGTAAAATAGCCAAAGCCACTATCCAGAAAAGGCAAAACAAACTGCACTGCACATGTTAATAGAAAAAATAAATACTTTTCTCAGCTTCTTCTTCTCCCAGGATCCAGAGCTGTTACAGAAGGGAGTATTACTAGCCATGTTTTTGAAGGATAAACCAAGTCTGTGCAGCTCACCCCGTCCCACACAAAGAATCTGAGTCTGGAGAAGAAGCTGTCAGAGATTTTGGATGTATTTAATTCAATGAGAATTTTCCATCCACTCCCATGAAGCCAAGTTTTCTCCCCAGATCTGCTGTTGCTCCAACAAGTGAGGCATGCTGTCATGTGGCTTCCCTTACTCAGACATACAGACCTAACACAGATGAGTCTATTTATGGATGATTAGAAATAAGTCTACAGAACAGAGTCCTAGAGGAAAGTACAGGAGAAATTTGCCAGTGCAATCAGGTGTAGACTGTAATCTGGAGGTGAACCTGCACAGCAAAATTAAGCGCTTTGCAGGACAGCATTTGAGATAACAGTATAAACCAGTTTCAGGCGAATGATGAAAGAAACCTAAGCAGGCTAGTGGAGCGAATTTGTGGCTTGGACATTCATGTGGAAAAGACTGTCAGGTTTACTGTAATGCTTACAAGAGCAGTGACTAGCAGGGATTCTGCAGATCACATCTCACCTGTGTAGAAAGGATTGAACATATTCAATCCTTTACTCAAAACTGAACACTTTTGTCCAGTTATAGCACCTGAACTAATAAGATAGAACCAAAATTCACACTGCCAACTTTATAAACAAAATCTTTAAACCTCAGCCACAAAACATCCACAAATGAAACCTTCCTGCCTGGCACTGACCCATTCACGTCAGCCCATTGAAGAAAATGCATCTTTCTACTAGTTTGCAGTAAAGAAAATCTGCTTCAGCACCTCAGCTCAAAAAACCCCCACCACCCTCAAAATAATAAACCCACAACTACCAAAATGAAGATACCAACCCACTACCTCATGGCTGTATTTCTACTCAGAAGGCACACTCTGTAGACAGGCATATTGTCTTGTCTTAAGAGTCCAAGACGAGAGGAAGGTGCATAAGTGATAACAAGCCTAAAAAGATAAGGCTGAATTCTGGAAGAAGGTATTTCAGAGGGGTGTGCGTCCTTCTCCTCCATCCCTGCAAGAACAGGGGAAGGTGCAGAGCCCCCAGCTGACCTGGCATATGTTTCCTCTTTAATCAGAGTAAAAGATTTAAATATGGGCATAGCAAAAAGACATCGTAAAAGAAGTAGGACACACTAACTCCTGAGCAAAAATACATAACTCACTGAAATTTACTGGTTTGCCACAGACCTTAAATTCCTAATGCCCCAAATTCTTTGTGAGCCATGTCCAATATGACAAGTTCAATATGACACATCCCTGCGGGCCAACACAATCTTCTGCCTGCACTAACAGGTCTAGTGGATAGCGAAAGGGATTTAGGATTGGCCTTTTAAAAGAAAACACGATTCAGATTACTCATCTAACAGCACTAGTTATGCAAGTTTCTGTGTCAAAAGAGTTTCCGGAGAAAGTGTGATCTGTGAAAACAACATTATAATTTGTCCTCCAGTTAAAGTAATCGTAGGAGTAAGCATGTTCTCCAAGAGTTGGGTTTTGGTGGGAAACATGGTCAACTAGAAGAAGATTTGGCTGTGAAGGTCTGAACAAGACCTTCCAGAGCTGGTATATATGTGCAAATAGTCCAACCGAAACTTTTATACATACAGATCCAGGCTGATTCCTTTACCAAGAACATTCAAAGCCTAAGGTATTTGCTAGTGTCTGGCAAGGGGAAACATAAGTGTCATGCTGGTTTTAAAGCCAGCAGCAGATTTTTGTTGGGTGCAGAATGGGAACACCACTGCCTGTGAGAGGAGCTGGGCTGGCTGGATCTCTGCAGTGGGACAGAAAGGAAGACAAGAAGGACGTGTTTTGTATATGCTCACAATATGCACCTTCTTTGGTATTGAGTTTGCCCTTGCTCAGAGAAAGACAACAAAAATGGATGTTTGAGAACAATAAAGAAAAAGGTGATAAAAATGAAACAGAACAAATCACAGAAGATCACACAGAAAGAGATACTAGAACAGGTGGGCATTCAAAGCTATGAAAAGATGAATTTCCAACATAGTAAAAAGTGCCAAAGGAAGCATTACTACACCAGGAAAAGCATCTTATTAGTAACAGAATTAAAAAAAAAAAGAAGAAAACCAAACAAACTCATTTTGAAAAGCTGTTTTTAACGGGGCTGCAAATATCTCGAAACTTTAAAAGGACGATTTCTCTTATTCTCCATATCCATATATTACCATATAATTTAGCATAGAATAAAGACCCATCAGTTTAATTATACAGCTAAAGACAGGTGGTTGTTGTTGTTTTCTTTGATGATGATGCACTGCAACAATAAACAGGCCTGTTATTTTTAAGTTAGCATATGGGTTCTTTCTTTGATGATACAACACCTGTGGTTAGAGTGTATGTTGAACCGGAGAAAATACCTCCTGGAAACATCTCCACAGACTTAAGATTTCAAATTTAGAACAACAAAAGCTCCACTTGAATCCCCTGTTGTTGGAAGGAACAGCAATTAATTATTAAAAAGGAGCCAAAACATTACCATCAATCCTGCTGACAAGAGGTGCTGGTGGTTACAGTGGACAGGGACAATTATGCACATATCACAGGGCTACAGACAACTTCTGAATTACAATTACACCAAGAAACTCACTACAAATATCACAGATGAATACCACTGAAAAACATTATCAGGACTGGCTTGAAACATATGTTGCATTAGTGTTGGGGAAAAATAAAGCGTATACCAACTTCAGAAGAGATGTCTGTCCAGGCAAATTCTTATATGTTAAAAATTCTGCAATTCTGGAACCTGTGCAAAGAAATTAAGGACAACAAAAAAAATATTGTACTGCATTAGCTATTTTTACATCTGTAAGAAAGTGTCCAGCTAGGAATTTCTCAAGTTCAACAGAGGAAGTGTAAACATGCTGTTTTTTTCTGATGATGATAGGACCATGCTGATAAATGCATCAAGAGGATGACCAGAGGGTCCTTGCACAAAATGTGCTGCAGCTCGAACAAGCATTACTACTGCAGATGAACTGTCTTGTTCTGCCCATCGTCTGCATCATTCACGGGCTCTCTCACCAGCAATGCCTTTGGCAGAGGATTGTCTTCCTTTAAGCCCATTGCAAAATGGAGAGATAGAGGAACAAGGGGGGGGAAGTGGGGAAAATGTCAAAGAAACTATAAGCCAACTGAAAAAAAAAATCCTTTGAGGCAGACTCTGAAATGAGACACTGCTTGATATTTTAATATAAATATTCTAATATCAAGCAGGATAAATATTCTGGGTATTTGCTATAACGGGTTAAATTATCTTAGAGGAGGTGGTAAACTCAAACTGAAGATACCTTTAAGACCAATTGAAATGACCTGGCCCTTTTTTATGTGAACAAAACCTTGGGTGAACAGAAAAATGACTAAAGCACCATCTGTACACAGAAAATGGGGAAGAAAGATAGAGGAATAAAATTGGAAAGCAATAATTAAAGAGATGTGAAGAAATCCTATAAATATAGATTCAAAGATGGAAAATTCAGCAAACAAACTTCAATAGTTGGCATTTTTTATTCTCAGTCCAGGTTTCCTTCCATCAGTGGATCTCAAGGCAGTTTACAAATATTAGCTGATGAAATTTGTTCTTCTGCCAAGTTCCCATTGACAAAAATCACATCTGTTAATGCAACCAAGTACTGGAATAGTTTAGTCATAAAGATTTGAAAAGCTTTCGGATGTTCGGTTTCAAAATATTGTTTCCAAAGTTACCTAAAGTAGCTGACCTGGAAAGGGAAAGGCTTGCAGGCTGCTCTTAAAAAGTACAGGTTCCATCTGCAGGGAGTTTGTATCAATCCTCCACTGTCCCAGTAAAATATCAAAGTACTGATAATTGAGAATAACTCTCATATGATAGCCTAAGCCTAGTGACCCTTTAATTCAGTCCTTATTAATTAGATATGGAATAGTTCATCTTGCAATTACGGAGTGCTTTAGGTTAGCTGGTCAGATCCTCATCTGCTGTAAATTGGTATCCTCATACTGATTTCAACAGGGTGCTAATACTTTATTTCAGTTGAATATCAGGACAAATCTCACTTATGAATGTTTCCAACTACAGACTAGCGGTCTCACAGCACTCAAAATGTAAAAACCTCACCCTTTCACCTAACTATTTTAGATAGCTAGTGTATAGCAAAAGAAAGATACAATATAGCCTGGAGTAGCATAATCACAGAATACTATTATGCTATCTTGACATCATTTACCACTTTTACTACAGCCTCTTTTTTGCCCTGTTCCCATTCTTCCAGAAAATAAAATCTATAATATGTAATAATTTAGAATTAATATCTTGATTCCCTAGATCCTTTAATGAATTCAAATGCACCTAGGGAATCTAACCAAAGACATCTGTTCATGAATAGTGAGAATTATTACCAAGTCCTGGTGGAGACGGCAAGATGCCATCTCTTCCCGAAGTACCTCCCAGCTGAGAAATCAACTGTCTCCTGGCTGGATTTTCTTGTGTCAAGGTTTTACTGTGTTAGGTCTCTGGGGATTACTTACTAATACGAGCTCCCTCCCAAAGTTTTACAACCCCCAGTAAGGAGGAAGATGATCCTAGCATTTTTTTGTTGTCCAACTACACATGCATACTACCTTTATCATATAAGATAATGATGGCCTCAATTAATACTAATTACTACTCCAAAGTTTCACAAATCCCTTTTTAATCATCTTTGGGTTTAACTGATTTACCCTAAACCCCTATGACTGCCAAAAAATTAACATTTCATTAGACAAATCATAACTTACTCCCTATTCTCCAAAATCCAGCCCATCTGGAAATATTCTACCTCATCAAATGTCAGACTTGCACGGTATAATGGAAAACTATTTTTATTTAAAAACTGCACATACATACACATAGCAAGGGTGATATATCTATACTTATAGATGCAGATCTAGAAATATCACCACACCCACATCCCACCCACCACTCACTACACTCCAGAAGATGTCCAGTGTCTTCACCAGTTACCATTTTACTTCTTCCTGTCTTTGCAAATCTCTCTCCCTTCCAAACATCCATCACAGATTAATTTACCTCTACTGTCAGAAATGTAAACCATCAGCAGCTTGTTATATTGAAGAGGTTAAATGAAACTTTTGACATGACTTGTGTTTAAAATCCATCTTTAGCTGATGGCATGTCATCAGCTAGAAAATGTGTAATCAGGAGAGCAGACCTGAAAGTCTGAAAAGTCAGAGAATGCAAAGTTCTGCTGGAGGTTTTTCTTTCTTTTTTTTTTTTTTAATTTAACAAGTTCTAAAATATATTTTCTATTTTTGGCTTCAAGTGTGGCTATGGTCTGAACAGTGACTGTGTAAAAATGGCACCTTCCTACTCAAAAGATCTGCTCCCTGTGTGCATTCTGAGAAAAAAAAAAATATATAAGCTGCTTCAGAAAAACTATGGGCCTGATCTCCAGCTGGTTAATCAAGGTATGGGAAGTCAACATCAGTTCAGGAATTGTCCTGTGGTTTTCCTGCTTTATAATTTGTTAACTCCACATAAATAGTACATATATAGATGCATGTGTTTTAATCTTTCTCTAAATTGCAGTTTGTCTTTTGTTGGTGTTTTTTGAGGTTGTGGGGTGGGTGGGTTTTTTTTGTTTATGTTGTTTGTTTGTTTTGGGGTTTTTTTTGGTAAAAAGAAAAAAAACCAACACAGATTTCTGTTGTGCAGCTGACAATATCACATCTGGTAGTACATGGCAGGATGGGATGATTACAACACAGGTCCATGTCTTGTTCACACACATTAAGTTATATACCAGCGTAAGGAGTATCTCCTGGTGCCTTCCAGCACCCAAAGCACTCAGACTCACATAGCTACGGGGATTTTATGTAAATTCTGTTTGAGATCTTATTACCTGAGCACGCATCTTGGTTGTGCCTTTAGGTCCCAAATGCCTATCTGAGAGCAGTCTTATTGACAAAAGATTAAAGTACAAATTGCAGTGAGATTCTCTTTACCTTCAGATTGTGATCCCCACAGTGAAACACGGCCACCTAACTCCCTCTGCCCTTCTACAGGAACTTGCAATGCCCTTTTGCCCTCCTCACACCGATAATACCATACCTGAAGAAATACGGTTTATCCAGGTTCACAGGTGCCAATGTATCTTCTTCACCCTCAATGTGGAAAGCAAATTGTTTTAGCTCAGCCCACAATGGTTCTTTTAAGATACTGAGGGCCCTATTTCAGCCTCCCCAGCCAGCAGTACAGTAAGTGTATAGGCTCACACTCGGAAGACACCAGCTCCACACACCTTCCCACTCTGGGAGCTCTCCCTACAAGATTTCTAATGAACCAGCAAGACAGCAACCACAGAACCCTAAAAACCTATTCCCATTGATTCCCAAACTGCCGTCACTGTTTAACTCTTGCACCACTTTCTCTCTGACCCCACTGATTCACAGCTGAATCACCTCTAATTCATCCCTTTACCCACGCAACACAGGTTAAGGATGTTCAAACCTTGTTTGATATTATACACATGTTCTGATACGTTTGGCGTTTTTCATGTTTTCTGACTCACTTTTATCCATAGTACTTTCATTCCCCACTAAATTATCCCAATGTATTTCATTAAAATCTCATCATCAGGCATATTATTCTCCACTTTCTACCTTTTTTACCTCATGAGGATTGATTAAATCAGCATGATGGTAGGCTGAGCAGTGTTTAGGACTCAGTGTGACCACATCTGATTTGTTCATAAAGGATTCTCCCTTCTCTGGATGCCAGAGGGGTGCAACTTGATGTTCATTTATTATTGCCTTTTCTATTTAGAAAATCAGCTACTGAAATTGTTCCAGATTAGTTTGTTTAATCAAAAGCACCAGATAAAATTAACACAATATTGACAGAAAGAGAACTTTAAACTCTGCAACTGTGCCAGTATTAGGTGCTCCAAGGTAATTCTTACAGTCTCGTTGCAACTTGCAGCAAACTTACGATAATAATACCTTAATAATAATAATACCTTAAAGTTATACAGCAGTTGTTCTCCAGAACTATCCGAAGGCACTTTAGTGACTATATATAGTCATTACTTCACCTACCACCAAACTGCGGCTACCTCAGGGATGGAATAAAACACTCGCTTTCAGCTCTCTGCATCTTTCAAAATGTGATTGGAAAGGAAAAAGAAATTCTCCCTAGCTTCAGCTGAGCAGCTAAGTACCCAGAGGGCTGATCTCCAGGAGAACATTCACAGGACAGCACGCCCCGGTCCTGCTCAGAGTTTCCATACTTAGCTAAATGTCCAAGTGCCTGGGATTATGCTGTTTTCTATGTACACAAAATACTAGTTTTCTGTCTTAGTGGAGATGTCTCAACCTGCAGCAAATCCATGAAGTGAGGATAGTGTCCAGAGGGCTAAATTACACCACAAAAACCTTAAAATGTCTTTTTCCATCTTGTCAACCCACATAGCCATGACATCCTGATATTTGCAAATCTGTATTTTCTGTGTGTTCAGTTATTTTCATGATAATTTGCACCAGAATTTGAGCCTTTCACCATGTGTTTGTCACTAACTGCCTTGCTGATGAAAGTGGGAAAATTTCATCCTGTTCCTAAGGCCCCGCTTGCAAAAATACCTCTTTTTCTTCATGCAAACAGCAGAATTTGTTGAGTGAGAAGCCTTAATTTCTACATGTGCTCTCTCTCTCCCGCCCGCCACAGTCCTTACGTGGCTACTCGGTTTCTTGGCTACAGCAGCCACCAGCAAGTTAACAACATGTCCCCCTACATGCTTGGCGAGGATCCACGACGTATCTGCTGGCCCATTCTCTTGCTCGAGAAATGCTAAATAGCATTGCTGGCATTTACACGTCTCATCACTGCAATGCCATCGGCCCAAACACTCCTCCTTTCCTTCCCATCGGTTACCAAAGCGGCTGTAGCACCCGAGGATCATCGCACCCCGAGTTTGTGTGGAAATTAAAGCCTTAGGCTTGAATGACTATGCCTGCTGGAAGCCTGTTTCTGGAGACAGGGGTTTGAAGAGTAGGAGAGTGGCCTTTGGTGGAGACACTCATGGCAAAAATACCGGACACACCATGATTTACAGCACTTGTAACTGGTGATCTGCCACAAGAAACTGCTTCAGCTGTATGGTCCTTCTCCAAAAACAAATGCATTACACTAGATAAACGCTGTTTCTGGGCATAGTGGAAGCATTTACCCCCTGGAGAGATACAACATGCTCTGGGCCACAGCAAGAAACCTGGGATCAGATGACACAGCTGTTCCTACCACATGCCATGGTGTCACCCTGAACAGACCCTCGTAAAATCTCCAGCTCCTTTTGTCTCCCCACAACCAAAGGGTCTTGCTGACCGAGCCTAAAACCATTTGGATATGTGCAACCAATGGAGTGGGAGGAAGGACGAGTTTAGCCTTTTATGGTTAGACTGAACCAGAGTATAGCACACTCAAGGCATCTTTCCCCACAATCGAGGCACATGCAATTAGATGACGACGATATTACAGCATTGGGAAAATGCTTGCTTCAGAGTTCTTGTACCTGTTGGAGCAAAGTCCCCACGGGACGTTTACAAATGGTTTGTCAAAACAGAGCCCTAAGCATGTACACGGTACCCTTCTCGCCATAGTTAAGGAGATAGTTGCATCTGTGACACACTGCTCTCACGCTGCGTGTTCTGCGGAGGGTATGAAGTGGCACAAGACACTGATGGCACTCAGTCCCATGGAGGTGCCACAAACATGTCGGGGAACCTGACAGTGGCAGTCCATGAGCAGCAAGACGCTAGTGTCACAGGAGGGGCTAGTTCTACCTCCAAATGGAGCAAGACCTGTATGATTAACTCTTAAAGGAAGGCTGCATTGTGCTCAAAGCTAATTTTACTCTGGCACTGATTTGAGATGCAATTTGAAATTCATGACAATCTATGTAAATGTGCTTGTGACACTGAAGAGACACACAGTGCGGATTATGCGTGACATCTTAAGAGCACACAGATTTTTTCATAAGTACTCATACAGTGTCTGCTTTTTAGATATCCTGGACGTACTCTGCTCCCAGGTTACATCCATCACATTTAAAATAACTTCCATGATTATATCAATACAAAAGAACTTAGTTTGGCCTCTAATTCTATCTGTAGATTTAATAACCTTCTCTGTGTGAATGTAACAGAGAATAAGAAATTGAAGGGTCACAGGTACTGATCATCCATCATTTAAACTGGGAAATATTAGAGGAAATGGAAACAGTGAAGGGGGGGAAAGGAAATGATGGAGAAAGGAGGAAGGAAGAAGCAGCTCCTCTTCACCACTGCTTTCCTCAGCCTTAGTTTTCCCTTTGTGAGATTGCTTGACCACAAACAGGACAGTGGTGACATTCTGCTGTTTCTTGTTAAATTCACATTTATTCCTTAACACATTATGGCCTTGCAAGTGTAAATAAAACATCCATAAAGAGTTAGGGACAGACACCGCCGTCCTAAAGCCGACAGCGTTCTGACACTGTAGATAACCTTAAAGGGGTTAAAACCGAAGCGAGTTTCAGAAAGAGGCTCTTTTATGAGTGAGATAAATGTGACTAATGCACTTTTACTAGAGACAGTTAAAAATAAAACCTTAAAGAAGAAAAACACGCATTCATTTTACACGACAGACACTATTATTTCTACATATTTCAGATTCATTTGCAAGTTAGGAAAATTGTGATTGAAAAAAAAAAAGAAAATGTTAGCAATCACATTTACAAGCAGAAATTCGACTGTGTTGAGTCATAAAGTGCCCCCTTGCCTCAGCTATATTATGCTCCAGAGTTAAATCTATTCTTGAGCTTTTTCTTCACCTCATTTAGCAGTGGGTATATCTTTTGGATTAATTAGAGCAATCCTCTCCTTCAATAATAGTCAATTGTTTTCCATTCAACCATTATGCATAATTGTTTTCTTTGATCCATACAACCGCCGGCTATTCCTCATGCGGAATTAAAGCAGCCTGGCCCCGCGGGGCGCGGAGGGCTGCGCGC
>NW_010269871.1:0-6626 GCF_000690775.1 Eurypyga helias
GAGATATTCAAAAGCCATCTAGACATGACCCTAGGAAGCCTGCTCTAAGTGTCCTTGCTTGAGCAAGGGAGTGCACAAGATGACCTCCAGATGTCCCTTCCAACCTCACCCATTCTGTGACTCAATGATCCTGGATTGCGTTAGGAAGACTGATGGCAGCATGTCAAGGTAGGGGATCCTTCCCTTCTACTTAGCTCTCATGAAGCCACATCTGGGGTGCTGGATCCAGTTCTGGACAAAAGAGACATGGAGGTACCGGCGTAAGTCAAGCAAAGAGCCAAAAATTTGATTAAGGAATTGGAGCATCTGTCATATGGGTAGAAGGAAGCTGATAGAGCTGGGCTTGTTCAGCGTAGAGAAGAGACTATGTGTATCTTATCCATGACTATAAGATGGGGGATAATGAAGAAGATGGAGCCAGGCGCTTTACAGCAGTATCCAGTGACAGGACAAGAGGTAATGGGCACAAACTGAAACCCAAAAAATTCTATTTAAATGTATGAAAAATTATTTTATTGTGAGCATTGTCATACACTGGAACAGATTGTCCAGAGAGGTTGTGGAATCTCCACCCTTGGAAATACTTGAAACCTGACTGGACATCATCCTGACAAAACTGCTTTGTTTGGCCCTGCTTTGAGAAAGAGGTAGGTTTAGACAATCTCCAGAGGCATCTTTCAAACTCAGCCATTTTGTGATTCTATGATACTACTTTCAATCCTCCTGGCGCATGCTAAGTAAGCTTTCCATTAATTTTTTTATTCTGATTGGTTTAGCTTATCTTTAAGAGATATTCCAGCATTTTAACAGCGCTTTGATACCAGAATTTGTATCAAAAGATTTGACTACGTGCACCAACAAAGTCCTCAGATTCACAGCTACTCAAAGTTCTGTGGCATACAGAATAAATTTTACCAGTGTGTCTAGAGGGTCTTGTCTCCCTCATACTATGGTAAATAGTCCTGAGAGATCATCTGTTTACAACAACATGGCCAAAGCTTTACCATTAATTAAGGAACTACCCCCTTAAAACCAAAACAAACAAAAATCAAGCAGGGTTTTTTAATGGTTTCCTTTGGATATTTTCTAGAAAGCACTTCACCTAGAGAGCAAAGAGGAATTCATAATCCTGTTTGGTCATGTTTGCTTAAAAAGGTTTCTTCTAGAATTATCTGCTAGAGGTTGTCATCAAGCAGCTTACCCTAGGCTGGAGCCTTGAAAGTGACAACAAGGCTCTGTGCGTACACCTCAGGTGCTGTGCCCTGAGTAGCCATTCAGATAAACTTCAGCAGATGTTTTTTCTGCTATCTGGACAGTGTATGTTCTGCTTTGATTTCAAATAAAGGCGGGAAACTGAGTGAAAGAATAATAGTACTTTAGGCAGCATTTATCTAGGAAAGCACATGTTCTAACCATCTTCCATTTTATGATTCTACTAAAAATTAGTCAGAGCGGAGCAGGGTAAACTTTTCCTGTTGGACTCAGAGGCTAAAGGTGCCTCTCAGACCATTTAGTATGAAACACTATGTACAAAAGACAGACCCAAATTACTGAACCTGCATACATCTCGGTTGGACTTGGACTAATGACAAAAAAAGAGATTATTATATGTGCTAGTAATAAAGAAAGAGCTTGTAAAATGATTCAGTAGTCTAAAACGCTTTGAGAAAATGGTGGTTACAGTAGTGTAGGGGCTGGAAATATTGCTGATATTCTTCTTCTGTGTTCCTGCAGCTCATGGTCCCCATGGTATGGCTGTGGATCCTCAGAAGCATCTGGCTAAGGGGGAAACAGGCACTGAAGCTGACATGGAGCTTAGGCTGTGTGAATTTGGGCTTGCATCCCAGGCCGTTGCATTTAGAGGTCAGATAACAGAGTCACAGAGCTGCACACTGATGCCTCAGGATTTGCTGGATGGATGAGATGCACAGTCCTCTCTGCCCTCCTGTTTCATTTAACAAGGAAACATTTGTATTGATTGCAGAGTCTGATGCTTAAATTTGGTTGATAAGCAGTGGGAAACAAGGAGAACTGGCTGTGAGCCTCATCTGTCCAGACACATTTCTTCAGCAAAAGCAGCACCTGCTGACTTGTTGATAAACCCTGAAGAATCATTGTTTAGGAAATACTGCATTCAGATACTGGCTGCCTGACAAACAGATGTTGCAGTACGTGAAAGGGCTCATTTGGCACTGTCTATAGTATAGTAAGGGCACCTGGAAACTAGCCCTAAAAAAGCAAAAGCAGAATAGACTGTGAGCCAATACCTGGGACATGACTCTGGTCTTCCTGTAGCAGATGGTGATTATGGCCAGTACATGGAGGGGGAAGGATGCAAAATGAGCTCCTATAATTTTCCTGTCCTGTCTAGGAGAGCTCAGGACCATCCACATTACACCTGTGGTTATATCTGGAATTTTGTGGAGAGCATCAGCCCTACAACTTACAATTTTTTAAGCTGTATAGCTTGTATGATTGCGTACAGGCTGTGTTTGTATTCCTTTTCTCCTTTTTGAACCTATTAGCATTTCCTCTCCCGTTCCTCTTGTTTAAGTGCTACAAAGTAATCCTACAAACAATCTAACAGCTCATTCATAGTAATTGATCACTGTAAAGGAAACCATCTCTTGTTCAACCTCTTTCTTCAGAGATATAATAAACTGCACTCATCTAGATGTCTTATGAAAGGCCGTAAGGGTAAAATTATTAGCTGCTCTGAGAGACTTTCCAGCCAAGTTTTTATTCTTCATGAACAGGTTGCATCTCTATTAATTTTTGCAAATACAACATAAATGGCTCTGGAAACTGTACATTTAGTATGTCATGACACTTTCCTTAGATTAGCAACATGCAGGACATATCTCCCCAGCACTATACACAGCTGTGGGAGGTTGCAGAAGGCTAGAGCATCTATATGGTTTAGTTGAGCATCACATTGTGAAAGCAATATAATATGTAGAGAACTTATTTGCAAATAGATTAACACAAACCCTGTTTTTTTCAGCAAGGTAAGCGCCCTGCACACATTACTATGCCAGTGTTGAAATACTGCTTCTATTCTCAGTGTTAGTTCTCTTGGTACGAGCTCAAGGTCTCTGTTTCATTGCATGATGTACACAAACCCAAGGCAAACGATAGGAGTCCTCTACCTCCTGAGGAAAGAAAGCAATGAAAAAGAAGTGCAAAAATGATAGTTTATGTTACTTCTTCAGGCAGAGTTGGAACACAGCAATCATAAGGGTGGCTGGGGGAAGAGAAGACAGGAGGGCTACATGGCAGTATGTATTTGGGAAAGGAACTGCAAACAGTTTGGGAAACACTGCCTTTGGCTGTCAGCACACATCTGACCATGATGGAGTGAGAAAAATTTTGAGATTTTGCCTCCCCAGGCCTAAACTCATGCTGTCTGTATACACATATGAACTTAGCCTTCTGCAGCTGAGAGGGAGAACACTGCAGTCAAAGAATTTGCATTAATATGCCTTACTTCGCAAAAAGCTGGCAAATAGCTGTAAAAGCTGTCTGCTACTGTGGCTACCTGACAGGCAGTAATTTGTTAGCCAGCTTTATGTGATTGCATCTGATTTGTGCTCCTTTACCCTTACTATATAGTTAGTCTGCCCTTAGCAAGATTTGCCCTTAAAATGTTCCAAGCATCCATGAAGCCTGACTTAACTGTGAATGTAAAAAATGACTTGCGAAGAGTATTTTAGAAATGGAGGAAAGCCAGAACGATTTTTTGAAATATCTTCTTGATACAGCTTGCCAGCAAAACTCGCTGAAGCCTGAAAATGTATGGAGCTTGCTTATTGTAGAACAAGATAAATAATGACACACCTAATGTATTACACTGATGTGATAAAGTACAAGTGGTTTACAATAAAAAAATTCATTTCAGCTCTGCTTTTTATCAAAATAATGATTCATAATAACTCGCCAACAATGCCAATGATAGGGTCTTGTGCTTTTGGGGGAAAAGGAATTATTTTTCCATTAATTTTATTTTCAATTAAGCAGCTGTTCTGTTTGTTTCTCTTGGGATACATATATTAAAATTTACAAACGTTCACTGTAATTTTTACTAATTTAATATGTTTATCCATCAATTTTATTAATGTATTCCCTGGTTTTCCATAATCCCTCATTCTTAACCATTAGTCACTGTTGCTTAAAATTCTGGAGATGTTTTCTCATGTGTTTTATAATTGGGAAATGACTGATCTGGCAGTTGTTGAGTATAACATTCCTATTATTATTATTATTGTTAATTTTTATATTGCACTATGGAAAAGGTCTAAATATAATTCTGGGAGAACAACTGAGGAAGGTGTACAAAGCTGGAGACTAGACACCTGTGGCTTAACCTCCACTTGCTGCTGTACTGGGTGTTGTCTTAGCACTTTTCTGTTGCTGCTCTTTCACATAACTAATCTTTGTCTGTTCAGAGGTGTCAGTTAAATTCTCCTCCTTCCTGTTTGCTTCTCAGAAGTGCTTCTGTCCCTAATACAGAGTCACAGTGGTAGTTCCTCCCCCTCCCTATAGCCCATAGGCATAGAGCAGGGCTGTGCAGTGGTAGCAAGCTTCAGAGAGTGCACTAGGTCTGTTGCTTCTTCCCTTATATGTTTACCTGAAAGAGGATGAGGTGGTCTGAGCAGTCCCATTGGCTTCTGCACAACTGTCTTCCACAGGCAATGTCTGACCTCCAGTGAATAGTCCTGTGTTGCTCTAAAAACATTGGTTTTCTGATGGAAGAGTTGAAAGCTCACTCTTTTGTATAGTTCAGTATGATACACCAAAGCTGATCAGACCATCAGTTTTGGTAGCAGAATCTCTTACTTTGGATTTTCTCTCCATTTTTACACAGAAGGTGCTTTAAATATTGTAACTGATATTTGCAATAGATGCCTTACAAAAGGTCAGTAGAAAGGTGGTATTGCTTAGGAATAAACTTTAATAAGCAGCTAATTAAGACTTTAATCTTGATAGATAACATTGCACCACATGCAGGAAGTATAACCAGTTGCCTCGAGACTCCTACTACAGGTATAAATACAGAGACAAATTTATAGTAAAATACCTACAGGATCAGCCTGTAATATTTGTAAGATTAACTTATGATTCTTCACAATGCTTACAACTACTCTAAACCTGAGTGACTTGTTTTATAGCAATGTATCTTAGAATCACAGAATGGTTTGGGTTGGAAGGGACCTTAAAGATCATCTAGTTCCAACTCCCCAGCCATGGGCAGGGACACCTTCCACTAGACCAGGTTGCTCAAAGCCTCATCCAGCCTGGACTTGAACACTTCCAGGGATGGGGCTTCCACAGCTTCTCTGGGCAACCAGTACCTGAACAACAGCATCCAGTTCCAGCTATTGGTCAGGATCAGCGGTCCCAGAAGCCTGCTTTTACCTTGTTACAGCTATGAAGTACACACTCTGATGCACTCTTGAGAGTGATATTAAGCATTAATAATACAAATTCCTCCTCATATTTTGTTGTTGACCTTACATACCAAGTCATTGAGCTTGTCAAATGGCAAACTTAGATTGTGAGAAACAGTTCTGAAGAGCTCACAAGTTTCCTTCCTAAACTGCTGTCTGCTTTCATTTAGTTTTGGTTATTTCCTTCTCCACAAATTTCCCTCCCCTCCCCATGCAGTGTGTCTGATTTGTTATTAGTGGGTTGCTGCACTGTCTCCTATCTGCTTGAGGAATTCTGCCTTCAGTGTGGAGAGACATGGGGGAAACGTGTGCACGGAGTCTCTTCTCTCCCACCATGTGTGCTTTGTAGACCAGGAGAGGTCTGACCACCTCTGGGAGCTTTGTATTCTTTGTACTTAGAAACACAACTTCCCTGTGTTCTCTGCTCATTTTGTACAGCCGTGAAGTGGGTATTTGTTATTTAGGGGCAAGCTCCTGTGCAGGCCATGGAGTTTGTTGGCTGCACAGCTTATCTCTTTATTCTGCTGAGCTTGGGAACATGTTAATACAAATAACAGATATGTGCTTTGCCCTGGTACTGATGGCCTTACTGTGCTGGGGAAGCTGTGGACAGGATGATGGAATACATCTCTGTCTCCCTACCCAGGACTGATATGGATGGTTTTATTATGCAGGTTCCCAAGGCCCTTGTTCAGCCTTACATGGGCTTTTTAATATTACTAATCAACAGTGTTAGCATATTATGGTGTTTGTGGAATCTGGTGTCATCCTGGTGTAACGGAAGACAACATTTGGGTGAGGTGATACTGAAATGTGTCCTGAGGCATCCAGTCCTTGAGTGGCAGGGTGTGTGTAACGATTTGGGCAGGTTCCTAGGATGGTTATCACCTACCATAACCTGGAACTTTACATCCAAACAGGCAAGTAACCCTGGCAAACTGACATGCCACCTGATACAAGTGTGCCTTGCCTACCCCAGTGAAAATCAGCAGCTTCTAGCACTGCACTGGGCCCTGGCCTGTGCCTATGGAGCCACAGTTCAGCACTCTTAGAGGACTGTGGTTGAGGCAAGGACCCAAACAACCATGATGACAGAAATCACCCAGTAGTGAAAAAGAAACAGTGGGCAAGGAAAACAATGGGTCCTTATCATCGATTAGTAAAGGAAGGAGGAAGAAG
>NW_010269872.1:0-2937 GCF_000690775.1 Eurypyga helias
CCCCCGCCGCTCCGCCGTGGTTGGCTCGGGGGACAGATGTCGGCGCGGGGAGGAGGTGGCCGCTCCCCATTCCATCCGGCGAGAACGGTCGGGACGAAAAACGCGGGAGGTGATCAGTGTCTCGTCCCGCACCCTTCCACATGCACCTCGTAAACGTTCATCTTTGGTTTTCCTTTTCCTGTCAGTATTTATAACTCTACCTGCTCATAAATCTATACAATTGCCTTATTTTTTTGCTCCTGAAACACATTAAAAAGTCTTTTCATAGTGTCTTGAACATTTTTTTTAAGTACACGCCATTTTAATCCTTACCATAGCAACTGCACACTTTCATAATTAGTAAATTATTCCCTGCTGTCGACTCCCCGCTTTCCTAACTGCAACCCGCAATTACCGCTGAGGGATTTTTCTTACCATCTTTTAAGCATGAGTTTAGGTGGGAAAGCTTCTGTCACGGCACATCACTGTTTTCTTTGATATTTAACACAATATTCTCAAACAACTTTTCAGAATTAAAAGTTTCAATATTGCTTAGCTTTCATTATCATGACTTCTCATAACTTGTCATAGGACGAAGATTTAATGGTTAGCATTGATCAAGAAAAACACATACTCAGATCACTTACATTTTATTAATATGTTACACCATTTGTCAGATGCTCTTGAACTTCAGCTGTTCTTTTATGGGTCTTAATCACAGAATCATGGAATCATAGAATCACAGGATGGTTTGGGTTGGAAGGGCCCTTAAAGATCATCTAGATCCACCCCCCCTGCCATGGGCAGGGACACCTTCCACTAGACCAGGTTGCTCAAAGCCTCATCCTGCCTGGCCTTGAACACTTCCAGGGATGGGGCATCCCCAGCTTCTCTGGGCAACCTGTCCCAGTGCCTCACCACCCTCTCCGGGAAGAACTTCTTCCTGATATCTAATCTAAACCTCCCCACTTTCAATTTAAACCCATTACCCCTTGTCCTGTCACTACAGGCCCTTGTAAAGAGTCCCCCCCAGCTTCCTTGTAGCCCCTTCAGGCACTGGAAGGTGCTATAAGGTCTCCCCAGAGCCTTCTCTTCTCCAGGCTGAAATGTTATGTTTGCTTTGTTTTTTCTAGCTGTCTTCCATCTTGATGTCTGCTTCCTACTTCTCCGCAAAGAACATCCCAAACAACTACTTTTAAATCATCAGATAGCTACTAGTAATTCAGGTGATCTTGGGGAGTAATCTTAAAAACTGAGGTTTGCTCAGTCTCTTCCTGGAGCTCTACCAGTTTATTTTAGCTCTAGCAGAACTGCCAAGCTTCAGCATTTTGTCTCTGTTAAAATTTATCTGAATTCCTGTTTCATTCTTCTTAATTCCTCTATTATTTTAGTATCCATGGAGATCTTGGTGTTTTGTGCCATTTCTGCCTGGGTACTGGTGCCAGCTTGTTTTTTTCAGAGGTTTGCTGATGCTTATTTTGCTGTCTCCGAGCATATGTGGATTCCAAATCTTTCTTTGTTTTGCATTATTTAGTTTAATATGTCTATATTCATGCTCAACTCAAGCAGCTGGTTTATTACGTTAGCCTAACTGCTTCTAGAAGTCCCACAGTAAAGCGAAACCGTACTGATAGTTCAGCTAAAAGATATGGTCACGCAAGACGCTTGTCTTACAGTGGAGGGGACTGCAGGCAGCCCTCCTGCTGCTTCAGCGCGTTTGTTGCTGTCTTGGAATCACGGCCTTGCTTCTCTTGCTCAACTGCATCGGAAGCTGGATTATACAATTGCTACTGTTGATGCTAAAACATGAGGAGGACTCCAGTAATTGCAGTCTAAGCTTGGCTGTTGTGCAAACACCACTGCTGGTGAGTGGGCAGCCGTGCTGTCGGAAAGGATTGAACACACATCTGCAACACGTACAGGCAAAAGGAGATGAAGCTTTGAGTTGAGTGTTAAGTGTCTCAACGGAAAAATTTGCCTTGTCTTTTTTTTATGTCTTGCACCTAACCCTGTCTCAGCGACAATACCTACACGGTCATTTTCAAGTGGCAGATTTCAATAAGGTAAGTAAGTCTGCAGCAAATTCTTAAAACGAAGATGAGTAGTAGCTACTGCAGAAGAGCTACAGTCAGATATTCTGAAGACAAGAACTTTGAGAGTATCTGTGGCAGGTATGGTGAGAAAAATCTATCAGTTATTTCAGGTACCTCCTGAAAAGGTCACCTGCAAACCTTATTCCATCCATACTGATAACTGAGCAACATGGAAAAGTTGCTTGGAGGCTTGAAGCAGTAAGACTACAATGGAAGGAGTCTTCTTCAAGACAGAGGGATTAGATGTTCAGTAGGTGATTAGTATGTATGCCTGCAAGGTCCAAATTTATGGCTATTTGCCTATTTCCCCGGCTCTGGAAAGGTATGAACACAGGGAATTGCACAATTGGACTGGCTTGCAGCAATCTGGAAAACTTCCATCAGCACTTGGGCCAGGTCTGTCACGTATCGGCCAAGCTCCTGAATGCCCCATCTTCTGCCGGAGCAGCCATCACAGGATACCCAGGACGGTTATAACATGCTGTAGCAAGGCAGCGCGGAGGAAAAATGTTGACCTTGGAGACAGGCATGTGCCTAAAGCTACTGCTGCCTCCTGCGCTGGAACGAAGTTGGTAAGATTTTGCCTTTTCTTAGCCCAAACGGGAGACTGTGTGTGTGTGTGCGTGCTGTGTCGCTGACGAATCTGCATCAGCGTGTATGAGAATCACTTAAGCTCTTCCCGTGCTGTTAGTACGAGGCCCTCGGCGAACACTCGCACCGTGCAGTTCCAAGTCCCCGCAGAGGAACTTCATCCACGCAACGCTGCAGGCAGGATCAACCCAAGTATCGCTCTGTCCTGACAGATCCTGGGGAAGCGCTTTGCTTCGGCCTCCAGTGGTGGGCAAGAGGCGCTGCCGGACGGGCC
>NW_010269873.1:0-9553 GCF_000690775.1 Eurypyga helias
CGGCACCGCCCGCCTGACACCATCAAGCTGTGAGGAATCAGCCGGTTGGAGCCAGGGCACTTTAAGAACCGGTTGTTTTCCCATCTTTCCCTTCGCCCAGTTTTTCCCACACCTGGGGATGCGCAGCCCTGCGCGGGGCAGGTTGGGGCTGCCCTGCCTCTTCTCCCGCGGGGCAGTTTTTTGTGTTTAAATGTTCCGGTTTTTTCACTCTCTGCAACAAAAGTTGCAGTGCCCGAGTCGGGGGGTGCGTGCTGGAGAAGTTTGTTCGAGGAAAAACTACCCAAGACAGAGCGTTATGGGAGTTCAGGAGCGATCAGGAGTGGAAAAGGTAAAGGTGGGGAGGGCGGGGGGAGGAGAGGGAAGCGTCTGATTTACTTTGGGTCTGAGCTTTTAATTTCTTTTAAGGGAAGTTTTTCATCCGACTGCTGCTTCACCTCACTGCGCCCCCTCTTCTCCCGGGTGTCCCACCTGCCAAGGGCTGCCCCATCCCAGGTGTTCCTGCACCGGCCTCTCTGCTGCTTGTATGGCCTCAGCTAATTAGGCTGCAGGGTTTTTATCCTGAGTGAAACTTCTCTGAGGAGCATTTGGTGTTCTGCAGGCTATAACGTCTTTACCAGGTTCGACGGATATGGCCTTTATTTGGCTGAAGACTCTGCAAACTGTGGTTTTGTACCGAGATGGCTAACTCAATAGCTATTGCAATATCCAGTCCTAATGGAGTGAGATGTGCGATTTTATTCTCGTGTATGTGGTTAAATCAATAATGCAGCTGCCCCCTAGCTCATCTCTTAGCTATGCTGAAGTTAAAAGTAATCTGTGTTTTGTCTCACAAAAATTTTATGTTAAATGTACTTAAAGAGACTGAGGCCTCCAAATCATCTTGAGAAGCTTGGGTTATGCTCCTGCAGATCCCGTTTATTTTATTGATGTGTAAATCTGTGGTAGAACTGGGTTTTAAATCCTTGTTGAGCACAAGTCTCGTATCTTCTGGGATGCAGCGATAGTTAAGTAGCTGATTAAGTGCGAGTCCTTGGGGATGGAGGGAGCTTTCCAGCCAGAGCCACCTGTACTCTGCATTGCAAAAAGGGTAAATGCTGTGTGAAAGGTATCGTACATCTGGGTCTGGAGAGAATTCTGCAGTCAGGTTACTTTAGACAGTTGAGGTCTTTAATTAGAAAGAGGATAACAGATAGCACTATGTGTCACGTATATTTCTGTTTTGGTTTGGTGGTTGCTTTGTTTGTTTTAAATGGTTACAATGTGTTCTTTTGACTTGTTAAGTTTTTCAACATTGATGATTTGTATGGTGTGTGTCTGGTGCAGAGACGCTTGGCAGAGAGATGCTTCAAAGGTTTTTAGTAGAGAAAATTTGTTGGTGTTGGTACTAATAGCACTTCTGGAGAGATGCTGAATCAGGGACAAAATTTCCTTTATATTCCCTGTCATTCTTATGTAAGCAACTGCTGCTTGTACCAAGTATCATCCTGTTTTCAGCATGTGCCAATTAGTGGTGAGACAACAACTGAAGTAGTCTTTAATTCATGAGCTGCAAAAGAATGAAGATCATGCAATATCTAAATGGTTATCATTAGGTTTCAGGGTGAATGGGAGTACAAGTGTCAGCTGTGGTAGGTTTCTCATTTGTGTAGAAGGTCTGCTCTCTAAGGAGAAGGGTAGAGTTTTCCTGCCCTCACTGAAAGCCAAAAACCTGTTGCATGGCTCCTTTGATGGCGCATGTCCACAAACTCGCCAAATACAAGGCTGTGTGAAATCCTGTCTGTGGAGTACAACAGCCAGCAGCACTTGCTCCCTTGATTTATTTTTAGATGTATCTTTAGGGGCTTGGTGAACGAATCCTGCTTAAAAATATTTTAGCAAATTAAAACGTCATCATTTTGTAAGCCTGTTACCCTGCTCTGCCACTTTTCAGATTAATTATTACATAAAGAGGGAGGTTGGGAAGGTTTGTCTGCTGCCTCCTGGCTGCCTTGGGTGACCTCCACTCTGCATGGCGAGTCAAACCTGAATAGCTAAGAAGGACAATGACTCACGCTATTAATCTCAAGTAAACAACCCCTTTTTTAATCTAGGTAAAAGGAAATCTGCGCTTTCTTCCCCACTCTAATGTCGCTGTCGCAGTTCTAAATCAAAGATAACTTTGCCAAAACCTAGGAAGAAGTTGAAAGTTTTAGGACAATCTATCACACCCATTTTTAACTCAAGGCTTTTGCATTTGCAACTAATTAAGTGTTTTGACTGGAATTAATTGAGATACTACAAATTTTAATACACCCGGAACTACAGACATCTGTCTAATTCTCTCATATTATGAAAGCATGTTGCAGTACTTTAATCAGTATTTCATCTCTTTATTTACAAAGGTAACCAAAGAAGGATTAATTCCAGCAGCCCAGAGCACTGATTGAGGGGATGGCTAAATGATCTGAACCCCAGGGATGTCCCTTGCAGTTAGTGCAAGCCACTTCTGTTGATTGCAAAGAGAGATCTATGCAAATTAAGAAATAATGGGATGTATATTTGAAATACATAGTTTTGCTGCAAGCATACAGTAGAATTGCAGCCTTCATCACTCTGAATTGAAGAAAAAGCATCAGATGATATGCTATTTTAAAGGTTTCTCATCTGAAGCACAGATGCTACAGTACTAGAAAGAGACCAAAAGTACAATCTTTGTCTTCAAAGACATTAAATAAAAGATGTTATGTAGCTTCATTTGTGCTCTCTCTTTATAATTACCAGAAATAATTAAAATTACATCATACTTACATTTTCTTCTAACTCAGCTGCTATGAAACACAGTTGCAAATACAAGAAGGGGAGTAAAATTTAACCTTATATTCTCTAGGCAAATTAAGGTCAGCTCTCCAGTATCCTCAGCTTAGCTGGCAATTTTGTTTGCAAACCAAAAGAAGAGGCATGAGGGGTACGCACAAATGCCCACCCACACAAAATTGGAAATAGGCGGTCCCACTGGGCACTTTTGTTTACGATACGCTCAGCCTAGCTAGAAATGCCTGTGGCATATTGCAAAGTGAGTGTGGGCTTTCCTTGTGCCTTATGTCTTTGTTCGTTGGCGGAGTGGGAAGGCTTGCAGCCAGGATATTCACTTTCATTAGCAGAAAGTGTCATCCCCAGGTTGTGAACTGAGCTACTGCAGAAAGGCAGCTCCCTATCTATCTCTACAGGGCATAGAGGATCTCCTGTGGAAACTGGATTAACTTATAATTACGCTCTCCAGGGCCTTGTTTCTCAGGATGTGTTTGATATTAAAATGATGCAGGAAGGCTGTAGATGAGAATCATATCATGTAAAAAAATGATTCCCCAGGATCTTCACTAATCAAATCACTAAGTTCAGTTCACAGCTTTAAGCTCAGCTGATAAAATCAATCACTGACTTTTTGCTAGAGTTTATTTTATTTTGATATTTTTCATAGGAAACAGTAACTTATTAAAGGAAGGGGGAAAAAAACCAAACTCAAACCTCATAATGCAGTAATGGAAGCTTTTCTTCAGAAACATTTTTGGGATCCTGAAATGCTGTTCAGAAATACATAGATCCTTGCTGGACCTAAGTGAATAACCTAATGATTACAATATCCAGTTTAGATACTGGCAACTGTGTTCATGTAGTTATCCTACCTTTCTTTTTCATACACTCTAAGATACTGGAAAAGCTCTGATGGGCATCTTTATTAAAATGAAGCAGCTTGGTATTTTGGAAGGTCTGTCTAGAAGGAAGATCTGTAGCCTGTGTCCACATTAAGTGATCAGATAAATTGAGCAACAGAGGTAATAAGATAATGCAAAGTTGTTGGAAACAACTGGTTCTCTAATTACTGCATCGAGTGCTTACTGTTTGGTGTGTTTTTTTGTTGGTGTTTTTTTTTTTTTTTTCCTCCACATTGAATTGTCATTGCAATACAGCTGACGAGCAATCTTGGAAAGTGAAATATCTCCAGAAAGTAGGAACTGCCCCTTAGTGATTTAAAAAAAAAAAAAAAAAAAAGTAAAACTGCTCCCACTAATGCTCTGGAAAAAACTGTTTTCAAACAATGTTTCTGTCAAGTAGAAAACATAATTGTGACTAGCTCAGGTGAGCTCTTTCTGCTGCTACTGTGTTGGCAGATGCAAAATCTGCTTTAAAAATACTGTGTTTTCCAAAATAAAAAAGCTTGTGTTTTGTAAATAATGCCATTATTTTTATTCTGGAGGAAATCCATAGTAAGAATGGAGCAACACAGCAGGAGATCCAGCCAGAAGGAGATAATGAAAGTTTTAACTGAATGAAAACTTTCAGCTTGTGATTCAAGAAATAAGTCATCCTATTCATTTTTATCTCATACAATTTTGAAGAACTGAGTGTTTTGATGGGTTTCAGAAAAACATTCTATCCTTACTCTAATCCCCGAATGAGAGTGAACAGAATAAATCAGTTACTCTAGCATAGCTACTTGGAAATGTTCTTTGGGGTAGCAAGAGAAGTCTTCAACAAACTGGAGGAAAATATATTTCTCTATAGTCCTGGCCATAACTAAAAGGGCTGTGATGATGAGATTTGCTTTTCTTAGGCCAGAATGGTAGAAGTACTGACAGGCTTGATACCTGATTGAATTGCAGCAGAAGGGGTGCTGGGAGACCTTGATTTAATTCTGGTGTAAGCCACTAGATCCACGTTTCACTTGTCAGCTCATTGTTGTAATTCTTCAGAAATCAACACATACTAAATTGATAATAATTACACAAAATTTCTAATTACTAAAACTTCAAAATTCATAGTGAGGAGAAGGAATGAGAAAAACTGAAAAGTAGCTTTTCTTATTTTCTTTTAAAAAATGAAGTTCAGTCCTCAGGAATGTCTTTGGTGAATGTAACTGAAGCTGTGAAATGCTGACCTCTGACATAACCTAGAAAAATGATATCAGCATGGATCACTGGGCAGATATTTTACATGTCCTTTGTTTCTCTGAACTTGCAATGATGCATTGGAACAGTTCTGCTGGAGACGGTGTCATTTTTCCTAAGTATGCAAGATTTATTGTTGCAGAACTTGTAGAGGATTTCTAGGGGAAAAGATTTCATTGACATGGATGATTATTTTGTGACTCTTGTAAATTCTTTTCATTATAACCGCTAATTCCCTTATTTATGATAAATTCAAAGGCTGCAGAAGACTTAGGGTGGAACTGTGGTCCAAGCATAACCAACTGCAAGATTCCTAACGACTTCAGTGGTACTAACATTTCTTCCCTGAAGTATAGACTTGTTATTTATCTCTAGGTTTTCGCCTTCCAAAAAGCAATATCCAATTGCGTGTCCAAGTGTTATATACAACTGCAAACTCCAGCCCAGCATCCTGGCGAAACCACTTCCATGCTTAAAAGTTAAGGCACTTACTGAAGTGCTTTGCTACAAGGCATCTCATTTATAATCGTGTACATCATGGATCACCCTATATCACCAAAACCCAAAATGCAATTATCATTGGAGCTGAATGTGGCAGCAAATGTAATGGCTAACACTATACAGTATTTTAGACCTGGAGACTACAGTGGACAGCTAGAAAGGGGAAAAATTCACCTTGACTTTACTGTGGCAATTTTTCTTTTTTATTTCCTTCTGCTGGCTTTTGCTTAGTTGTTACTCAGACAAATATCTGTTCAAATGTTGCAGCTGATGGGAACAGACTAGCTAGAAGTAAAATTCAGGTTAGGACTTCACTTTTATCCACAAGTTACTTGTATTAAAATAAGATTTGCTTAGATTATACAAGTGTTCATTGTCCACAAACAAATGACCGTATCTACTTGTAATAAATAGAATTAGGCCTCAATTCTACTTTTATAAAAACTGGTGTGTGGGAAAAGATATATTTTACATGTCATTTAACAGATGTCCACCCATGTGGTTCCTCTGCAGACTGGTGTTTTCCTGACTTTTTATAAAATCTGAGGAATATCTCAGTCACCATCGTATGAGCTCCCTTTTCCTGTGTTTCTCTTGTGCTTATCCGAGTGCTCTTGCAGCATCTCACCATCCCAGGTTCAGCATGTGTCCTTCACGCCCACGGGAGAGTGGAGGGCACTGCTCTGTGAAGATTTGATACCCAAAATGGTTCTGTCCAGAAAAATCTTTCCAGTGTTTTTGTTACTATGAGCTTTGAAGAGCGTGTGAAGCCTTTGGTACCTGAATGAAACTGTCATTCAAACAAGGAATGGAAAACTTGCTCAGAAGCTGTGCCTACATCCTTTGCTGTGATGAGAGGAGCTTGGGGTGAGACATGTGGGATTTCTGCAACATCAGGAGGTGCTTTGTGGCTGAAGGATTAAGGTAGAATAACTCCTGTGAAAGCCAGTGCTCTTCTGGCAAGAAAAGGAGAAATGGGAGAAAGATGGATGAGGAAGTTTGCTCCTAGTTTGGTGGTTTTGGTCGCTGTTATGATTTTTGAATCCTTTGGAGAGCTTTACGTAGTTTCTGGTTGGATCAGTCCAAAAGCTGCTTTACCAGGATCCTTGATCCTGGACTGTATGGATTTCTGCTCAACTGTATATCCTTAGATATACTGTCAGATAAATTTTTGCATTATACTGATATTGTCTTAATCAATTTAAAGACCCATTTCAGAATACTAGTTAGCCTTTTAGTCTGAGGGACAGCCTGAGTATTAAATGTTGTCTAAAAATCTGCTAACCATCACGCTCACCATAGTAAAAGTGTGTCTTGTCTAACTGGAATCTGAAAAATACAGAATCCGTTTTTAAATAGTGGTGGGTTTTGTTGTTTCAGTAAATGCGAAATAATAGAACACACTCGTTAGAAATTCCTTGTAATGCTTTGCTATATGAAATGACATTGAATCTGAAAGCTTCATAATATTTAAATATATTTCATGACAGAACACTGGCAGCATTTAAAAGGTCTCAGGTGCTTTGAATTCCTGATTGGCTTGACAGCTTGACAGTGATTTGTAAACCGGAGGTGTTGGCACAGCTTGCTCCTCTGTCGGAGCCAGTATCAAAGTTCAGACTCCAGGCTAGTCACCACTTGAACACGGTGATGAAAAATTGCTCTCTGATAAATGTTCTCACTGTGGAAGAAACAAACTTTGGCTCCTGAAAATAGTAAGGCCTGATCTGAAAATGATTCAAACCAATGGGAAGACTTCTATTGATTTTGGTGGTCTTTGAATCAATCACTCCTTTTCACATAGCCTATTTTATGGCATACTGCGATTCTAGATTTTTAATCTGGAATCACATATATTGGGCTGAATATCAAATTTGAGTATCCTTTTCCCTCTTTCTCAATCTTTCTTCCAAACATTAATTCATATTTTCAGTTCACACCAAAATCTGAAAACAATTTTTTTTTGATTCTGCTGGGATTTCTTTGTCATATACCTAAAATACAGTTCTTGTTGTAACAGAACAATTTAAGATTACATGTTTATAATATTAAATAAAATAATCCAATTTTCAAAGATTGTCTGTTTCAAGATCTTCTATTGGGATCTCAACAAATATGGGAATAATTATATGGGGTGACTGAGTATGAAACACCGCACTTGCAAAGTTTGTTAGCCATGAACACTTACAGTTGTTTCCATTGCAGTGCTGTATTTTACACATTACGCTGAACACATATTACATTATTAAACCATAAATTTTCATGGCTTACAAACTTTGCAGGTATGGTGTTAAATGCTCAATTGCACTGGTTAATTATTTGTGTGATGCCTAACATCCTTGTCGGAGACTTGGAAACTGTACACGTGGGCAGTAAAAGCCCTGCCTAGTTCTTGGCCAGGAAAAAGAGTCCAAGGTAAAACATTTTCATATCATCATTTAGGTTGGAAAAGACCTTTAAGATCATCAGGTCCAACCGTTCACCTAGGACTGCCAAGTCCTCCACTAAACCATCCCTATGCTCCACATCCACAAGCCTCAAGTCCATCCAGGGATGTTGACTCTTCCATCTCCATAGGCAGCCTGTTCCTGTGCCTGACAAACCTTCTGGTGAAGAAATTATTTCCCAATATCCAATCTAAACCTCCCCTGGTGCTACTTGAGGCTGTTTCTTCTTGTCCTGTCACTTGGGAAAAGAGAGGAACATGCACCTCTTCACCCTTTTTCAGTGAGTTGTAGAGAGCGATAAAGTCTCCCCTGAGCCTCCTGCAGGCTAAACAACCCCAGTTCCCTCAGTCACCCTTGTAAGACTTGTGCTCTAGACCCTTCATGGGTATTTATATAGTGCTCTATTTTTACTGAAACTCTGGAAATATTGGAAAAGCAATTGATACTCTTCAGGATGTCAAGAAATCCTTTCTAAGGGGAAGAATGGTGAAGCACTGGAATTAATAGATGTTAAGAGCCACTTCATAGCCTAAGCTATCTGCTTGTCGTCTGCCTTGTTGAGAGGTGGTAGAACTACTCTTAGCAGCTATAGAGACCCTCTTTCTCTGTATTTTCCTTCTGAAGTGCTTTCATAGATTCTCCATCGTCAGAGGCGGCCCTTACCCTGAGCTCCCCAGCAATGAATGCTGACCTGGGAAGCACTCATGGAAGAAGGTTCCCAGAGCTAAGTCTCTCTGTGTTAGCAGTTCTCTGGAGATGAGCTCAGTCCTAAGATTGCCCTATAACTGACAGAATATCCTTGAGAAAAACATGGAAAAATGGATCAAAATCACCCCTTGAGGTCCCTTCCAGCCTCACCTATGTCAGAGAGGCACATGCACAGAATACACTTTTTTAGTGTAAAGACAATCTGACACAGGCACGTGCTGACTCTTGTATTTTCTGCAAATGCCCAAGTCTCAGTAACTTCACCTTCGTAAGTTTTAACTTCTTTATTTTTTAAGATAATAAAATGTAAGTAGGATTTGCTCTATTTTGGCAGCCTGGGAAACTGATCAAAAAAGAGACATCTGTACCTGTTCTCTTAGTATTAGCAGCAACACTTCAAATCATGTCAATCATGTGCAATTTGACATGACTTACCCACGAAATAAGTCATTGGCACAATGCAAAATAGAACCAGTGTCCTAAATCTCTGCCCTAGTCCCTATTCCTAATGACTCTAGTTACAGTAATTTTTTCTACACCATGCTTGCTGTTGAAGAATGTAGCAAAGTCTCAGTTGTAGCCCTGAAAATCACTATTTTTTATGGTAAGTAAAATGGAGGTCATTTGAAATCTACCTTATGTAAAATGCTTTATGTTTGCATGCTCGTTTCTGCTGCCTGACACATTACTTAGTTTTACATTAGGCTAATGTAGAACAATATTAATGAGGAAACCAAGGTGTAATGTTCTTGCAAGAATGCTGACGGAAGTGAGTACAAGTTTTAACCAGGGATTGCTTGCTTTAGCATTATCTCTATTGCCGTTAAACATGCTCTACATTTTCTGGGCAAATATCATTTGGAATTAATTGAATGGAAAGGAGGATGTTCAGAAAATGCATCTCTAGAGTTGTTGAAGTATGACTTTTTAATCAAACTGAGTGATTGTAAACATAAATTAGTTCTTGTTCTT
>NW_010269873.1:9584-22931 GCF_000690775.1 Eurypyga helias
TGACTTGAAAACGGAGAAATGCGTACACTTTTAGGTTAAAATCTTTCTCATGAGTTTGCAATTTCAAACCTTGTAGAGGCTTTGCTGGTGTGATAGAACCGTTATGTAATAATTGTTACTTGAAGCACATATACTGATTTTGCTAAGGTTTTACTATATTCCGTTATTCTCGACATTCCCAGTATGTCATTTTACAGCAAAAATATGTGCTTCTGTCTCTTCCTCTGGGAGGACAACGTTTCAGTGTATCCTTAACTAAATGAATGATACATTTCCTTCATAAGGTGTGACCTTAGGTTTTAGGAAAACAATGAGCAAAAATACAACGTGTATAGCTTTTCCATACATTTTTTATATTATCTGGATAAAGCTTTGGAGTTTGTAGGTCTAGCTTTTCTGGAGCTCTCAGAGAGAGAGAACATGATGTGGATGTTCTTTGAGTATCCAGTAGTCTAATTAGGTATAAGCTGTAAAGCTGAATGATCTCATTTAATATCCACTGGATGGTCTGATTAGAGTTTGGTCTGAAGCTTAATGGGAGCAGGGAGAAATTTGAGTAGAAATGCACACACCTGTAAGGAAGGAAGCTTTTAACACACAAACAGCATCCCAGTTATAATAAAAGATTTCATATTGAAGTGCAGTCCTTTCATTTGCATAGTACTAGTTATATAGAAGGGAATTAGAAGATCTTAAATATCTCACTATAACATTCATAGAACATTACAAAACCCCCTTAAAGGTGTTTAAACTCCTTCAGCCTGCAATGTACAGAAGGAATGTGCAAAATGCTAATAAGAATAAATAAAGGATAACAGGAAAACCGGATGTCATCTTTGGGTAGTTTCAAGTATTTCCTTTGACGTACACTGCTGCTGTGGCTTGAGTATGACACCATGTGTGGTGAACATGCTAAGAAGTGGGTTCAAAGGGATCCACAGCAGAATCTAATTTCCTAGAAAATAGTTTTGCTGGAGGTTCAGGAGTCATTCTTTCCACATTTTGGTGACTATGTCTATCTGGATTTTAAGTGTTTCCTTAAACATGTAGTTAAGCAATAATTATTTCCAAACATAAAAAGCTTGAAAAAAAAATAATATAATCACAGAATGGTTTGGGTTGGAAGGGACCTTTAAAGATCATCTAGCCCTCCCCCCCTGCCATGGGCAGGGACCCCTTCCACTAGACCAGGTTGCTCAAAGCCTCATCCAGCCTGGCCTTGAACACTTCCAGGGATGGGGCAGCCACAGCTTCTCTGGGCAACCTGTCCCAGTGCCTCCCCACCCTCTCCAGGAAAAACTTCTTCCTGATATCTAAACTAAACCTCCCTGCTTTCAATTTAAACCCGTTACCCCTTGTCCTGTCACTACAGGCCCTTGTAAGAAGTACCCCCCAGCTTCCTTGTAGGCCCCTTGTAGCACGCGCCCCCCCGCTACCTTGTAGGTACTGGAAGGCTGCAATGTCTACCTGGAGCCATCTCTTCTCCAGGCTGATGAAAATGTAGATGAATATAGGAGAATGGCTTTAAAGAACGAAGCAGGCAATTATTAATTTTGCTTTTTAAAAAGGAAAAAGCATCCTCCTTCCACTGTTCCTAGTGTAGAAGTCAAATAAGAATGAGCTGATCAGCAGCTGTGATCCACAGAGTGCTCGCTAACAGACTGCCGGTGTGCAGCGCACTCTGCTTACTGCTGTAATCTTAATTAATGCACTGCTGTCTTGTGCTCTCCCCACCTGGTGGTTGTTTCTGCTCTGGGGATCAGATCAGGGACCATCTTTTTTGTTCCGTGTCTCTACAGTGTCTCTCTCCATACTCATGAGCAGCCTACAGATGGATTTCACCATGTTGCAGCTTTTTATTCTGAGTCTTACAAGATCTGGTCGTCTTTTTGTTCTGGCTTTTGAGCTGATTTTGCTGTTAGGTCTTTTTGGGCGTGTAGGAGGGATCTAAAGGCACTCCTGACTCATTATTTTGTTGCTTGTGGGCTGATAGAAATACGACTAATGCTTGAGCTGTGGCAAGGGTTCATGGCAGAAAGTGTTCAAAAAATGCTGGTACGGGAAAGTGTTTCACCCTCCTTTTAGGAATTTAATAAGAGCTGGTTTAAGTATTGGAGTACATAATGTCCTGGCTCTCACAATTCACTCTCAAACCTTAACTCTGCCCAGACATTATCCGTGGGACTCTGTAGCCTACATAAATTCAACGTCTGGAGCTGCAGCAACGACTACAGTGTTTCACAAAGCTGGTAGTAACTTTGTTAATTAAATTAGAAGTAAATACTTCTATTTAAACTTGAGATAGTGAACTATGGGATTCACACTGGAAGAGGTTAAGGAGTCAGTGTCTGGTAATGGAGAGGACAGATGGTGCCTCTTCCAGAAGCACCATTAGCTTGAGTTGGTTTAAATTTCACCATGGTGCAAGTGCCTCTGTTGCAGTGATGCACTGGAGCATGTGCCAACACAGCAACTCATCTTTTCCTTCTGTTATAACATCAAAAGTTGTACAACTCTCTCTATCTCAGAAAAGTCATAATTTTCTGGCTTGGGCAATGCACTAAAATGTGAATATCTGGTAATTCATTCAATCTGCGTGTGCTTCAGCTTAGTCTGTCTTTTTAACTGTTACTCCATAATGACTAAAGATGCAGAATTGTGGAACTGGAGAACTTCATGAATAGTAAAGCTCAGGCCTGCCTTAGTAAACACTTTATCCCAAAATCCAATTTTACCATTGGAAAGCAAGAACTGGTTAGCGTGTAGCCCGTGCCATTGAATGACATAGAAGGTACTGCAGTACAGATTGCTCCGTTTGGTTTTTTTAATTATCATAACATTGGACAACATTAACGTCAGAAGGGACATGATGTGTCCATTACTTTTCTGAGATTTGGTAGTAGCTTGTGTAATTGCCAAGAACATTACACCAGGAATTGGAAAGCCTGGAATGAAAACGCTCTCTAAAAGCAAAAACTGCTGCCATCCTTTGTCTTTCCTTTCAGTCTCCCACCATGGAGATTCTCCTCTGTAAAATCGTTTTATCACCAACTGGCAAATCACGGAAGATAAATCTCAGTCCTTTATGCCTTAAAGACCTAGTCACATCAGCACAGGTCACCTTACTGAAATCTCTTGTGAGCAGAGGAGTGGTGTGCGCTATTTTAAACACACATTTGCTTTCTTTCTCTGGTTCTCATATCAGTCCAATCTTTCGGACAAACAATAGGTGGAATTACTGTGTCTATTTCTTTTTGTGGTGTGGCTGATGAGTCACATGCCAGAGTGAAACAAAACAACAGAATATGCTGTTTACTAAAAAGTGAATACACCTTATTTTGTCTTCAACAAAATCAGTGTCATCTCTTAGGTCCTGTTTCTGATAAGAGAATAGAATTGAGAGAGAAACTCATGCAGTGCTTTCCAGATGTTTTTGACAGATGCAGTTTATAAACTTTTCAGATAAATGCTGGTGTTACTCTTTGAAAAGTACAGATGTCAGTTGCCTGTTTTATGAGAGTAAGCAGTGCATGTCCACAAAGCAACGTGGCTCACCCTCAATTCTCCTCCTGCTGCCTTCCCCCTACACCACTGCAGGATCCTTGCAGATATTGAAATGTGGCAATCGGTTATCAAAAAGCTTTAGTTTTACCTTTCCAAAAGAAATAACTCTCTGTTAATGAATGTGTTTAAATGCCTGGGTAAATGCTGCTATTTGACCCTCTGGTACAGGGAGGTTAAAATCCTATTAACTCTAATAAGAGCTGCAAGGCTCGAGTCCACATCTAAAGTGGAGATGATACTTTTAACTTTTTTTTTTCTTAATTTGAATGGAGATGAGCATAAAAGAAAATGAACCACTGCTAGCAACTTAGAGGGGATCTGTCCACATGAGAAAATTTGGGCAGACAGAAATAGCTGAGAGTCTGGTTTAACTGAGGTGAGAAGGACAGCATGTGTCTCACCTGGGTGAAGCGCTTCTTAAAATTTTATTTTAACATCTCTGGGACTACTGAAGACCCTGGATAGGGGAACAGCTTTGTAGAAACATTCTTAAAAAAACAACAAAAAAAAAAAAGAGAGGATTTGCCATCCTCCTGCATTACAATGAACAGAGTATCCCTGGTATAGAACTGGAGGAATTTAGTAGTAATAAATCAGGTCCAGAGAGAGATCCAGCCAGTTTTAGTTTAAGAACATGGAGACAAACCAAAAGAAATTCAACTGAGAGTACAGAAACAGTCAAAACCTTCACTCCTGCTTTCATTATTCCCAATAAATAATTTAGATTGTTTCAAATTCAGATTGTGAGTTTACTTTCAACAATTCACAGCATATACTAGTTTTGTTTTGGTTTTGATAGGGAAAATCACAAATTATCCACTGGATCATTAATGTCACACAGAACTAATCAGACACATAATCATGCATGATAGATTATAAGTTCTTCTGTATTAAAATAATGTTAATTATGAGGATTTCATTTATTATTAATGTCAAAGTATGTAGTTCTGCTGTATAACTGAAATCAATGTAGTGTAATTTTGAAGGGTTACTAACATCATCTTTAGTGTTTCTTAATTAGCTATGTGTTATTTCTTATTTGGCTGGGAAGCTTATGGTGTGTTCATATTACACATTCTTTATTGCCAGAAATTTGAGCTAGAAGGTCAAAATGTAAGATTTAAGGACAGATTTAATTCCTTTTCTGGAAATCATCTTTCAAAGTCAAGAATTTCTCTTACTTCTATGGAGATGGAAGCTAATATAAGTAAGAAACAAATACATTAAAATTTAATCTATTTTATAAACCACTAATTTTATTATTATCATATGAAAAATCCCATGCAGTTTCACTACCAAATACCAAGGTACAGCTGGTATATAAGTCTAGGTTGACAGCATTTCAAACAATTAAATGAAGCAACAATTCTCAGTTATGAGTATTGTGGTAGGAGTACACATAGTACTTTTATTTTTTTCCCCCCATGTTTAAAAAAAAAAAAGGGAAATTAGTCCACAACAGGTTATATTTTTGTCTTGTATGTGTTCCTTCAAAAATACCATTAGGTACTCATCAGCTCCTTAACATACCTCATAACTCGTGAAATTTGTTCCAAGTTGTTTGTCCAATGAAACACAATCTCTGGCATTATCAGAAACTAGATCTAAGGAAAGTTTCCCTGTCTCCTTACAAAGTAGCAGCCATAAGACCTGGGACAGTTCTCCTACTGTTTAGAAACTTTTAATTTGTCATCATGGTAAGTTAAAGACTTTTTGTATTTTTCAACTGAAAAAAGCCCAAACAAACGAAAACCGCAAAACAAAACACTTTCAATGGATATCAGTAAAAGACTTCTCAGAACCTATGAAAATTAGTCTGAAGGCAAGTGCAGAGCAGTTTCTGAAAGGAGTTGGACTCTAGCTCCTTTTTGAGAGTTTCAGATTTGTAAAAAGATCAACAAGGACTGTAAGTATAAAGCTTTCAATGTTTTTTCCTAAAATTGTCTTCATACTTTTTTCTCAGACTTTCTCTTTTCAGTGGTCTTCCAGGCCTTGGTGAAGTATAGTTTCTGTCATGCCTATCTATTGCACCATCAGTAGTCTTTGGTGCATATCCTACCAAGCCACTGAAGGCAACATGGCCAGAGTCAAGGGTAAGTTCACACTGAAGCCAAACATCTGATCATAATTCGCCTTGAAAGAAAAACCGAGCACATTTATTAATAGTAAGATTGGAAAGAAAAAAATTGCTGAATTAATGATGAAGCAGAAATTGCAGGTGTCCAGGACACTGGTTATGACCTGGTGTTCCTGTTGTGCTCAACAGACTCTTAAGTTGTGCATGTTAAATGCTGCAAGCAACCGAAAATGGATTTGACAAGAAGCAAGCCTCGGTGAGAGGGAAGTACGAGGTCGTCATGATTTTCAAACTCCTAGTAAATCAATCTCTTCCCTGCTGCTTGACCTGATGCCAGGTACCAAGTTTCCCCAAATAGTGGAATTATAGTTGTAATGGAACAAATGTTCAAGAAACACTTGCCAAAAAAAAAAACCCAAAACCCCCACTGTTTAAAAGTCCTAAAAAAGAGAAACAACATGGAACAAAATGTTCTCTTAACTTACCTAAACTGTGTATTCAGCAGTGCTGAATACTCAAGCTTCCCCGAGATACCCCAAGTTCCTTTCAGTCAGACACACTGTGAAAGCCACAGCTCAAGAAAACAAATTCAGTGCTACAGAATTGCATTAACTTAAAACATCTTATCTGTTAATGTGACTAACACAGTTGAATAACATGAAGCAGAATACATAAACAAATAATTTCCTTATGGTATAGTTTTTATTTTTACAGTCAAGAGAAAAAAAGACTAACTTTTCATACACGGTAGTAGAGCAGGCTGTCAGGAATTACAGACATGGAGCATTGTTTGTTTGAAGACCTGTGAGCAGGAGCTGGCAGACAGAACTGGCAAGCACAGCACACAGCCCAGTCTTTTCAGAGGTTCCTGACACTGAAACACCCTTTTGCAGAGCAGGTGCCGGAAATCAAAGCCAAGTATGACAATGTGGGGATGGTGGGGTTCAGCCAATTGCTCTGAGCAGCAAGTGTTCTGGAGAGGTAGACTCGAGCTCTCTACTACATAGGTCTGTAACATTAGTACCTATGGAAACTAAAGGTGTGCTTGCATGGAAATGTCAGAACCACTTTGCCATATTCACAGCTTCTATTTCTGTGAGCTTCAGACTGACTTCCAGATTGTCACTTCACACGCTAGTGCTGTGTAATGCACCTGGAGATAGACATTAACTTCTGACTTTGGAAAAGATTGGACTTTGAGTGTGATATGATTTTAATTTCCTCTTTTGGAAATGCTGCGAATGGGGGAAAAAAGGCTTGAGTTTTAGGGGTTAGGCTCTAGACTTTTTCTAGCAGCAAAATTTTTCCGTTTGGTCATAATATTTAGAACCACTCACAAATAGCTTCAGTATATTTTTTTGTAGCATTTGTGGCAGGGTTTTACATTTACTGGTAGCCTGATGAAGGGAATGGAGACCCTTGGGTGTTTATATGAGTGTGTTTCTTATGATAAAACCCTGAGTGAAGGACTTTTAAAATGTTTTCCTTTCAAATGAGATTTCTATCTTAAATCACATTTGTATTAAATGAAAACTGTAGACAAATTGTGGTGGTAAAAATATTCCTTGGAAAAGGAAAAAAGGATATGTTCCTCTTTATTCTTTCATGAGTGATTATTTCTAAGAAGAGCTGAAAAATTGTTTGTATATGAAGCTGCAGCCTCCTCTGGAAATCCTGGTTAAGCTTTTCTGTGCCTCCATTCTCAGTGTAGCGCATGGCTGGGCTACCCTGCATCTCCTGTGATTTCCTTCCATAAGACTCTCTTCTGTATGTGATGGAACATGGGAGAAACATCCTAAGCTGCTCCAGAGCAAAGCACTTGTAATTCAAGTCCTTCTTCAGCGTCTTTCTTTGTGGAACACTTGTTGCTAACTTGTTGCCCAGTGATCACATTTTTCCCAAGAAAAGGTCATCTTAGATTTGATTTTTGTCATTGTTAGGTTCTACATGGGGCCACAGGGAGGGGGAATGCTGATCGTGTGACCTTAATTTTGACCTTAGAATGCAGACAGGTCTGCTGTTGCAGAAGATAACTTTGGTGAAGGACTGGATATCCTGAATGGCTGGGAGAGTGAGTAGCAACCAGCAAATCACAGATTTTAACACAGTTAACTTATTTGCAGTGCTGGAATCCATTTATGATTTTACCAATACACAGAATAGGAAATAGTTATTTCTCATAATACTGTCTAGAAACCAGAATAACTGTATGATTTACTTGTCATTGGAAACACGATCTGATCTTTCATTTCTAAATCTAGCCAGCCAGGCAGCAAGGAGAAAATAATTTATAAATCCATATTGCAGGAGTAAGAACAAGCACCAGAGTTACTGCTTGGTATGTAAGGATGCACATTATGACAACGTGCATCCCACAGTTCTGTTGTTAGTATTTGGGAGCTAGTTCTGTGGAATCTAGTCCTTTCAAAGCCCTGTGAAGATGAAGGTTATAGTTATAACTGGAGTCACTTAATTGTCTGGGACTTGGCTTTGGCAAGGAACTACTAAATTTTGAAAGAGCAAACAACTCTTCCACTACTGTGCTGTTTTCTAGGAGTACTTTGCTTTCTTGGTAAAGAAAAACCCAACCAAGCAAAACCTAACCCCTGCTCTGCTTGGAAACTGAAAGCTCTTTATTCATCCAGTCTTTTGTCACCAGCAAGACCTGTGCATGTAAATTACCTTGGGGTGGTGAGGTATGAAAATTCCTTCTGTCAAATGTCCCCCTGTGAAATTATAGAAATAAATCAATCATGAGAGAAATGCATCAAAAACTTTTGTGCAAAATAGAGTGACAGATGGTCTGAGCCTGGAACATAAGGATTTTGTCAGACAACAGCAAAAAATATATAAGATCATGTTGTGGAAAAGTATATGTAACCTCTGTGTGTGTACTCTAAGAGAGAAAGAAGGCGGTAGTGTGTTTCAAAACTTATCATTTTTTCTTTGACAATGATTTAGAGAAGAGTGTATGAGAGAATATTTGGTACTCAACCTTTCCAACCTCCCAAGAAATGCTGATGCCAGGAAAAACAGATGGCACTCAGGTCTCTTCTAAAGTAATAGTTATTCCACTCTTGCCAGATCTCTGTGGTGCGCAAAATATATGGTATAAGTCACTATCAGAAAACAAGTCATTAATTAATAACATTTCACTGATCAAGGATCAGGTAGGTGAGAGTGCCAGTCAGGCAGCTGCCTGTAAGAAATCTGCTTGGCAGAGGAGGAGAATGGGTAGAGCAAGAGATCACTCTCCCACCTCCTTTACCTGTAACATAGGCATCCATCATTACATGTAATCAAGCCTAAAAGTATTTATCATGCCTAGGGCATGAAGCTGTTTGAAGTCCAGTATACAAAAAGAACATCAGTGAAACAACAAAACAATCAGTCAAGTGGAAAAAAAAAAATTGAAAAAGTGAGAAAACCAGATAGGAGAATAACAGAAAACTTCTAATTAAATCCTTAACTGTAATTAAATTCAGTGTGAACTGACAAACAGCACTTGCAGAATGATTTTTGCTGTTGATGCATTTACTGTAACTTGCATGTGTTTTTGCTTTGTGGGTACCATGCAAGTACTCTTTTGGCCAGTTTCAAGCAGAATTTAACTCCCAGGAGCACAAAGAACACCTCCATGTTATTCCAAGATTTTTAGTGGGTACAACTGTAGAGATGGTTTGAAAGCAGGGTTTTCCAGGAAAACCAGGACATACCCTTAGCTGAGGCAGATGCCCAAACACCATTGTCTTCCCTGCTCTTACATTGATGTGTGACACTTTTAGAATCATATTTCCTGGGCAGGGTATCTTTTATCCCATGATATATGTGTCTGTGCTAAACTTACTGAAATGCTCTCTGGGCTACGTAGTCACCAAGGATTTGCCTTTGGTCATGCTGGTTGAGAGGCTGACTCTCCTAAAGGCATGCTCTCCTTTTAAGTGGCAATGCAGAGTGTGCCCTTTACCACATCTATACCTGACTGGGTGATGTGTTCAGTACAAAACCTGTTTCTCTGATGGGACATGTTATCAGAGATGGTGCACCTTGTTCCTGGAAGAGTCAGACACCTTTTGCATTTTAACATCTGTGTTTTCATATGCCTTGTCAGCTCTTTTATATATTCCGTGCTCATTTTGCATGTGAAGGAGTCTGTCTGGTTTAAAACATTTCAACAAGAATGTCTCCCAAGATTTGTTAATTGTGCACAGAAAGCTAAGGTTTTTAAAGTGAGTATCAGAACTCACTTTCAGAAAGAAACCGTTTCCAGGTACATCTGCCTTGTGGGCATGGCTGGAATCCTGCTACAGACTTCTGCTGATGGGGACAGTGGTTCAGGAGCTGTGTCCTGGTTAGACTGTTATCCCTCTCCCCAAAATCTGCAGTAACAGAGTAACAGAGCTTACACTCTATTTGTGGGCCTTAGAACTAAACTGTGAGCTTATTTTTCATAAAAAAAACCAGCCAGGAGGGCACCAAGCTCCCTTCCAGCCTCCTCAGCCAGATGCTAATAGCCCAGGTTTCCAGGCTGGGAAACTGCCTGAACGTCTCATTATCCAAAGAGAAAAGCTGTCTGAGCCAGATTTACCTTCACTTCCCTAAACTTCCGAAAAAGTTCTAGTGCACAGAAAGCAAGTTGTTATTCCTCAGTATCTTTTGTTTTTTTCAGTTATTCTGACTTGCCAAGGAGAATTTCTAGCTTTCCACTTAGTTCCTCAGGGAGGAACTGGAAGTAGACTGGGAAGCTAAAGATTTCCATGAGATGCTCTACTGCAAAGTTCTTTGAAAACAGTGTGAAAACATGGGGCCTCTGAGGCTGGGTCACAGGAGGCTGGGTCCCTCTAAACTCTTATCAGCCTGGCAAAAACATCTGCGGAAAGAAACTCACTAGATATCTGCACAAGGGACACAAAATATAAAATAAGCCTCCAAAGGGACAGCAGCTGCATAATTTACTACTTTTTTTGAGCAAGATTCATTCAGGTAAAGATATCCAAAAGGTTATCCCATGCCTGTGGAAGAAAGAAGACGTTGGGCTGCAGGTTTTCCCAATCCTTGGCTTCCAAACTTCAAACAGATCCTTTCTTATTGGTTGCTGAGAGCAAAGACAGGCCTTTAGTGGTGACATACTGCCCAGGGGAATCTTTCTGTGTAATTGTTCTTGTTTCTACAGGAGTAGAAAAAAATGACCCACACCTAAACCAGGACCCCTCCTCTCTTTCTCTGATGTTACATCCTAATCCTGTATAATGGGGTTTTTTTAAATTATTTTTCTTGTTATCATTGTAGAATGCAATACACTTGTTCAGTTTAATTAGGAAAAGTTACTGCCAAAGGTAGCTTTAACCTCATCTTCAAGGAATTTTCATTTTAATTATGCTTTTATTAATAAAAGTTTCCAGTTTGCAGCCAAGACTATTGTAGACTACTTCTATTGATAAAAGTTCAATTATATATTTTTAAAATTGTATCTAAACCTTGTCTTAAAAGGTAAAATGGTCCTTTAAGTAAGATTATCCTAATTCAGCCTGCATCTTATTTTTCTACAGGATAAAATAGATCTCATGGCTGTTGAACAACTTGGCAATACTAGCCTTTTATGTTACCTAGAGAGAATACAGGCTTATAGGTACAGCACTACCAACATAATACTGTGTCTGTGTCTATTAACTGCTCCTTCTAATTTCAAAAGCATCCAGTGGTATTAATAGTAAACCATATGAAAAAAGATTCAGACCATGATCTCCCACCTGCGCCAGTCAGATCATCAGCAAAAAAAAAAAAAAAAAAAAAACAAGTGTTGCATTTTTTATATGCTTGAGAGTAGCTGAGGTCAGAGAAATTGCAGAATATTGTCCCAGAGTAATGCTGGAATTAAAACATTAAATTAAGGCATAAAATTAAAGCATTTGGCTATGACCCAAGAGTTTTGGTAATGTGCAAGTAAACTGGGTGATAAAAAAGTTTGCAGTTGTGAGGCTGGTGGTTGTGGCTGAAGTTAGAAGGTGAAATTGGTGGTGCAAATGAGAAACAAGATTAGGGCTGGATGAGGTTTATGGGTGATTGAATCTGGACAGTCTTATAGAATGGAGATGTCTGAAAATGCACTGAGACTCTGTATTTGTTTGGAAGCAGGGAGTGGTCCTGCATCACGGTCATGGTCAAGTTGTTCTTCAGCTACAGTCCTACGACAGTCCTATAGTGGGACAGAGTCATGGTTAGTGATGGTGACTGCAAGACAGGATTAAGATGGCACCTAGATGTAGAAACAAAATACGACTGGAAGTAGTGTGGCTACTCAGTCAAGGCTGAATTTTGCCTGCAGGCTTGATTTAACTTGTTCCTTCCTATGGTTTGGATTTGGAAGGGGTGGGGGTCTTAGCTGCAGTTAAGAAAACAAAATACTCTCAGGTTCATAACGAGGTGGTCATCAAGCAGCTCAGGCCTCATCTGCAAAAGTGATTTTTTTGGCTAGAGGAAGAGTTGGAGACTAGTGCTCCAGAGGCAGAAGACAACTTTTCTGCTGTGGTTAGGATTGAGGACAAAGGATGGTTTGGGATTGTAGGTCAGTGAAAGCCTCCATAAAACTGGACTGGAGCCCTGGATAGGGGCAAGGTGTCTTGATACTTGGCACAGAAGACTATGAACCTGCTTTGAGTCAGTGCTGATGCTGGGTAATACTATAGTGAGCTTAAGGTGTGGGGACAGCTCTAGCTTGGAAATCTGTTGCACTGGAAGTCTGAGACTACAACCTCATGGGGCTGAGATAGAGAGAACAGGGTTAGAATATTTGTTCCATGAGTAAACAATTTCATGAATGTGCAGAAATTAATTTCCCTTAATTTTATTCAGTGTTACTGAATAAATAAATTAAAACGATGGCGAATACTCAAGAAATATAAGCTTGTTATAATGAACAGATGGCAGCTCAGTGAAGATTTGTATGAAGAAGATCACCAATCCTTTTGTTTACAACACATACATTGTCCTGTTTTAATTATATCGTCGTTTTTCCGCTCAGGCTATTCACTTAAAAAAAAAACCCCAACAAAAACAAAACCCACCACCACTGTGTTGATGTCAGCAAAGCTAATAAGCAATCCTCAAACTGGAACGGTGTAAGCAAATGCTCATGAATATTGAGAACTTTCTGATAGATGTGGTGTCTGCCTGTGTTGTTTGGCTCCATCGTGATGTCCCTTGTAAAGTCAAAGGAAGTAAGAAACAATTATCTTCAATAGCTGTCTGGCCAGGAGCTCGGTGCTTTTCTAAATATTTTTATGCTATGCTTTGTTAAATCCATTTAAGAGTCTTATGTTCACGAGTCTGAAATATATGAGGGGAAGAAAACCCCAAATGCTTTCCCTGCTGTCAAAGGCTGTAGGTTTAAGACAGGATTTAACCAGTTTCTAACTCCTTAGTCTCATATAGTTCACACTGTAAATGGCAACATTTAATTACAGGTAGTAAACACAAGCTGCTAATAGGATTATCAACACCAGCTTTCAGTGCCTTGTGCTTCCTGGGGGAAAAGGGAAAGGTGTAGTGCGTTACGGTAGCCTCAGCAGAGGGCCGCTGTAAACGTAAATAATCACGGGAGGGCCGGAAGGTTGTGCGTTTGAAGAGAAAGCTCCTTATACATCTTCCTTGAGTCTCCTGCGGGGGCAGAGCCTCGGCGCTTCCCGGGGCTGCCGCTCCCTCTAGCG
>NW_010269874.1:0-30876 GCF_000690775.1 Eurypyga helias
CTGGCTGAACCCAGCACAACTATGCATCAGTTTCCTAGATGTGCTTAAAAGTTATTGTTGCCAATTTTTTGACTTCTTACCAAGATATATGACAAACTCCAGAGCAGAGATGACTTATAGTTGATGTAACACATATAATTTAACAACCATAGGTAAAAAAAATCCTTGTGATTTATTTGATTTATTCATTAAACAAATTTAGGATATGTGGTATCCTCCAGTACCTTTGAATGTGGATACACATTCTTGACAGAACATTTTTTACTTTGTCCTTTTGTTTTTCAAGTGGCTAAAAGATGGTGTTCCTTCAAAACAACTCATCATCCTTTTTTTCTTGAGTTTGCATAGAAAAATAAGTTGTGGTTATTTGATTTGTGTTGTATAATCACATGTGCAATCTTCCAAATTAGACATGTGATTTTAGAGGACAGACTAGAGAAGATTAATATGGACTATAATTATGTTAAGAAAAATATAACCAAAAAAAGGAAGTATTTAAATTCTCTATTAAAATATATTTTTAAAATATTTTAACATAATTTTTTAACATGACAGGAAGTAAACCAGATCATTCCTTCCACACAAAATTGAAATTAAAATGGTAACTCTGATCTTTGTACTTGCCTTCTCCTTTGAGCAGAATTTCACATCTAGGAAGGAAAACCTAGAATTAATGCTCATACGCAATTGCACCTATGGGTGCAAAGAATATGCCTGTAAAAGCAAGGAGAGGCTAGTGTAGTGACAACAAATCTGACAATTTCAGATTTGAAGCTGAAGCTCCCAGTCCTGCCCCACACTGCCAATTCTCTTGAGATATGCCCAGCACCACCACTTTGGAGTCCTGTATGTGTATAATTATCCCACTTCCATGCCCAGTGGGGATGCCACTGTAGCAGGCATATTGCACAGAGCCCCATTTCAGAACTGCTGCCCGTCTGATAAGAGGAAAATGGAATTAGGGATGTTATCTCTCCTCCAAAAGGTCTGTCTAGCCTCTTGACTTGGTATCTGAACATTTTTTATTTGCCATAAATAGTTTTAAAGAAGGGAATGTAAGGAGTGGGGAGGGATTCAAACAGGCCTGTATGGATTAACCACAGTTTATCACTGCAAGAAATTCCAAGAGCAGGACTTCCAGCTCTGAGCTCCTAACAGTTGTAGAAAACAATTTTGAAGATTAAATAAATAAAAACTAATCTGACTTTGCCCAGTCAGGGTTTACTGTTTTCGCTATTATATCTTTAACAGATGCCATACAACTTTTTCACCAAACAATTTCCACCCAGCATGGTAATTTAGTAAGCTGTAACATACTGTAAAAGCATAGCATTCTGAAAGGAAAACACGACGTCTCTGTGTAAACAGCATGAACAGCTGGACTTACTTCAAAGCTTGTACCTGATCTGTGGTCAGAACTCCACCCCTGTGAGCTTCAGCTCTACCTGTTTGACTCCCCATTTTTTCCCCCTTAGCACCTTCTGTGCTTGTGATTTTATGTTATCAGTCTAATTCAGTTCATAAACTCCAGTCACGAACCCTTTTTACCTGATGTCATGTATTAACACTGCTAGCTAGTGGCAAGTTTGCACTGTTAGAATACTTTGTGTTGCATAACCCAATGCTAATGTTAATGTCAATGTTCTGTTATTAGCATAAATATATATGTGGAATGTTTTTCCAAGTTGGCCACAACAATTTGGGCTTTTTTTTTTTTTTTAAGCAGTGTTCTTACTTTGTGCTGCATAACCCAATGCTAATGTCAATGTTCTGTTATTAGCATAAATATATATGTGGAATGTTTTTCCAAGTTGGCCACAACAATTTGGGCTTTTTTTTTTTTTTTTAGCAGTGTTCTTATCTGAATTTTAGTCCTGAAGTAAAAGTCTCTTCTACGAACTTTCATAATGCTATATTAAATATGTATGTGAACTTGAACTCCAAATCTGAAGTCAACATAGTAAAGGAAGAGATTTATTCATGCAATACTCAGGACTTCAAAGAATGAGCAAATACTTTCCTATAGTTCTGTGTCTGTATGACCTGGTCCTTTTCAACACTCGTAACGCATTTTTGATGAAGTCTTACGTTGGAAATACTAATCCTGGCAAATTGTTGAGTCTTTCCAGTGAAGCCTTTTAGAGGTTAAAGTACATCCTCACCTGAGTGTGAGGAAAGTGTGTTCTTAACCATGTATTTTGTAAAATGGTCAAATCCTGTGAAGTTCCTATAACCTGTAATTTGTGCTTGCACTGAGAAGTTAAGCTTAAAATTACTCCCTAGAGCACTTGTTTTACTAAAATTGAAAATATCTATTTTAGATGTGACATTGCTTGTGACAGTGATAACAGCAAGATGTACTCCAGCGTTTTTTCTCACTTAGTTATTGTATATAGAGCCTATAAATCATTTACCAACTACTGATAGCACGAGTTGTCTTTTTGGTAGGAAAGTTTACTCAAATGTCATTAATATTAGAGAATTATTGTGAAGACCATAAACCACTAACTCCAGATGCTGAGCATGCACGTACATCTAGGTCTGTAAAAGTCTATGAGGGTGTTTTGTTCCTCCAGTCCTGATCATGTGATGTTTTCATTCTAAATGTGAATGATAGAAGGAAAAGCACAAATCATTAATGCCTTTTGAGGGCTCCTTTGTGATGGGCTGTCTATGTTGAAACCAATTCTGTGGAGACAGTATAATGCAGACCTGATTGAACTAGCTATAAAATAGTAAGGTCTGTGAGTACCAGAGCAGCTTGGGACTGCACTAGGCAAGAAACACATTAATTGTCCCATTACTTAAATAGGTTTTCCAACCAAGTGTAGTATCTGAGACTACCTCTGTCACGGTGGAAACTTACCATTCACTACAATGTCACAGCCCTCCTAGATAGTTTTGATCAAAACACCAACTTTTGACCACAGCTCCACTGCAAAATGGCCACGTACAGGAGGTAGAAGCAGGGCCAGGCTACAGAGGATGGCTTTAGAAGTATCACCCAGGCATGCAGGGATGGGGCTAGGAAGGACAAAGCTTGAACTGTCAGAGACATCAAGGGCAAGGTGAAGAGCTTCAGCTTCTACATGAGTAGTAAAAGGACAAACAAGGAAATGTGAGCTCTCTGCTGAGCAGGGCTGTTGATTTCATAGCAGCAAACATGGAAATTTACAAATCGTGTGTATATCTTGAATTATAAAACCAAAACTCAACCCATTAAATCTCAATAATGTATGTTACTGATTCATAGATGAGAAAGTCCTCTAGCAGGATTATGTACCTGTACATTTACGTGCTGACATATGGCATATGACATATGGTGTTTTTATTGTGTGACTCTTTCCTCGCTAGAACTTTAATACTTAAGGTCATGCAGGTTTTAGTGCTAATATTAGGTTAATCTTGTGATATTATCAAGAATAGGTGCTTTTTAAAGACAACACTAGAAAAGAAAGCATCTAATACATTTTCAAATCAAGTACTACATGTCTTTGTAGCTACAGAAAAAAAACTTGAAAACATCAGAAAAAAGCTGAAGAGTAGGAGGATAAAAGAAAAAGGAGTCCACAGTGATTAGTCAAGTCCTGCAAGATAAGCTCATCACCTGGATTTTGAGGACCAAATGAATATTTTTGATGAATATTTTGAATTGCCTGATGCAAAGCTGGATTATACCAATGGACAAGCCTTCATTAGTTATTGTGACATCTGCTGCAAATGGAAAATTACAAAGCAGAGGTATCTTTGCTAAAGCACCGTTAAGAGCTGTTCTGTTGAAATGCTTTCTTATTCCCTGTTGGTATTAGGCAACATGTCATGTTTGTGGTTATGACTTGAACATAATGAAGTATAACACATTTGCGTGTATTGCAACAAAAAGAATAATTCCTTTTCATCATAATTAAATGAAATTGACAAGTTTTGAGGGATGCAGGGAAGCTTTAATTTCTTTTAAATACAAGGAAACTGACTCATGGCATCACATCCCAAGCCAAGGTCGAATAAGAATTTAGCAGTATTATAAGGAGTAGAAGATACACCACTGGACTCCCAGTTCTGCAACATAAACACAGTAATCCCTTCTGGGTTGTTTAAAAAGAAAAAAAATAAAAGTGAGAAAGTGCTTTGACACATAGGAGGGTGATGACGTTAGAAGAGCTGATGAGCTAAAAGCAGCTATCAGTGTCTTGTTGCAACAGTCCTGTGAAGCCATGAAGTTGTGATGTGTCAGAGAACGAGAAAGACAGACGTAACCATCCTCCCGTCTCCAGACAGTGTTGCAGGATGTTGACATCTCCCATACTTTGATGGTTTATGGCACCAGTTCTTGCAGCGGCGGGTGACTAACAGTACAGAGCAGATCAAGACTCCATGGACATCATTATGCATATTTCCTTCACCCCCTGCAGCTCTTTGCCAGTACGCTTCAGGCATGAATTGCATCATCATTGCAAGTTCTGTCTATCACATTTCTTGAATGAAATCAGTGTCAGTTTGACACTTGCACAGAGGGCTGGAAATGAGGCCCATAATTTTATTTTTGCTACTGATCTGTTGAGAGTGTGAGTAGCCTTGTTTTTCCAGCAAGAGATTTACTTTTCAAAACAAGACTGGAACCTTTCTTCTGACTCACCTGTTTTGTACTATGTATATCCCATCTTAAGTACTTCCTTTGCATTCCCTTTTCAAATACCCTCTGTTCTAAATAAAAAAATAATTCAGGATGTTGCGTTTATATTCAAGTTCTTTAATAGTGCATGTAGATACTACCATATGTTTTTCTTTCATTTCTAAAAGGAAATTCCTTCAGGGCCCACCTGGGTAACAGCTGAATAGGAAACCTGCAGAGCTTCTACACTTCCCAAATACATTGCTTCCTGCCCAGATTTCCACACAGCAGTCCCCCAAACCTGCAGAGAGACTGTGCTTTTGACCAGTTGCTGTTTGTCCTCTGTCTCCTAGCTTGTCTAATTTAAAAACAGACAAACAAACAAAACAAAACCAAAACCCTTGGATGATATAATAAGTATTAGAGGATGTAGGAGAGAGAGGATGTTCTTCAGACTAGGACCTCCTTTTCATGGTATCACTGGTGAGGACAGTAGGACCGTACCTGAGATCAGCACTCCTGGGCACTGCTACCCAACAAATCTTCTGCTTGTACCCATGGGCAGAGTGAGAGCCACACATGAAAGTCTGTTGTACTTGACGATCATGCAGGGTATACAACGCAAGCTAGGATTAAGTCAAATGTGTACTTTAAATCTTCCATGAATGGTTTCTTAAGATGCAGAAGAGAATTTATGAAAGGCCAGAACCAATTTGTGGTAATCTCAGTGCAGGAAACAATTTTAAGCTGAGTTTGTGTTTGCCTAGATTCAGAGGCCTGGGAGCCAGATGAGCATTTGGTGCAACTCCATATAGCCACAGGGCTAGAACAGTGTGGGACTGGTTTTTCCTATACCACACTAATTTGTGTGTTAAAAACTATTCCCAATCCACCAAGATGGTGAAGGAAGTTGTCCCAGAATAGCTAATGTACCTTGGTGATCCTCTAGGCCACTTGGGTTAAGCCCTTGTTCTTGTGCCTTCATTTATACAAGAACACGTTTCCTCCCATTTACCCTCACCCCCTCCCCAGGTCTGACTATTCTTGGAAAAACTAGAAATGGGTAGAATGTTCCAGTCTCTCCCTCTGAAGCTTTTCCATGTTGACCATCAAATATTTGGCAAGCCCAGCTGTGAGGACTGTAAATTGGGATGGTGGGATCAGGTCCTTGCTCTACGGGACATCTTGAAGATCATGAGAAGTGGGACGTTTCAACAGCAGAGGCCGGGAAACCCACTTGGCATTCGCCTGCAGCCCAGTGGTTGGATTGCAGATTTGAGTCAGACCAGGGAGTAATTTAAAACCAATCCTGGCTCGTTGGCTATTGTGAGGTATGTAATTTGAGTCAGAGGTCTTCCCAAATGAAATTTCCATTGATATTAACACAGTCCCACAGCCTGTTCTTATTCATTGGTATTTTCTCTCAGTTTGGCTGGAGAATTCTCAGTCATCTCCACTGGACGTTAATGACAGTGTGGTATAAATGCAGCCAAAGACTCGTAGGACCAGATGAGATTAACCAGAGCTGGAGAAAAGATGGGCTAGTCATGGACCTGTTGACAGGGAGAACTAGCAGAGGACCGTACTGGTGGCTTTGCACCTTCTCCAGAATCATTCTCCTGTAAGGTATTCCCTAGCAGGTCTGTATCTACCCACCACTTCCCATAGACTGTATACTCTGATATGATTTTTTTGATTATGTAAAAGGACCCTTAGAATTAACAGCAGACTAAATTTCCTCAAAATATAAACCTGAGATTAATTGAACCTACCCCCTAATTTTAACAGAGGTTTGCCCAGGGTACAGGAAAAAATATATTTTTCATTGCCTGGTGGTGACCTAAGGGCATCAGTCACACTGCTAGCCCAGCAGACTCATTCTAGGCAAACCTCGATGAAGGAAATCAAACCTAAAATTCCTTAAAAGCCATTTAAGCCTTGTCACAAATGATACTCCGATTTGGCTGTGTGGTCACCTATGTTGAAAGTACGTTGTTTGGCAATCAGAACATTTCAAGAGATGCAAATGCATCCTCCTCCTTTAATTTTGTTGAATCTAGGATAACTTGAAACACTTCATTGCTTTAGACCTTCATGTAGACCTGTTGTTTACTCTTCAGACCTTTACACTTAACTGTGCGTAGCACAAGGAAGTACAGGCTAAAGCATAGGATAACCTTAAGAGATAGAACAGTATGATAATATGGAGAGTAGAATATGATAGTATTGAGAGCAACTTAGTATATATGAAAGTAATCATAAGTAGGCTATGTTGAGTTTAATTTCACTTATTCCAAAAGCCACTGCCAAAGAGAACTGAGAAAAAGAGAGGCTTTCCAGGGGTAGAAGTCAGAGCCAATTTTATTGCTAATCTACTAACAAATTATTTTATTTAAGACAGGATAATTGATATTATCAGTAAATATGTTTATTTACTTATTAGAATAATAATATTTTGTGTATGTTACGATAATATCACATTGTTAATAACACAATAAAGGAAGAGATACCTTCCTAAACATTGTTAAGCTGTATTTTGACCTCCAGTTAACCTTCACATTTTCTTTGAATATTAGTGTCTGAATTTACGGAAGCAAATCTTTCCTAACTTATGTAACAGGTTTGCTACCTGTTGTTTTTTTAAATAACATCATAGTTTTTGATTTTGAACAACTTCTGTTCACTTAATTACTAAACTTACATGTTCAGTATCAATGTAAATCTCTTTTATTTTAAATCTCTTGTGAGATACCATTTTGTATTACTGTTTATTTATCCAACGTACGCACGCTTGAAAATTTAATTTACCTTTTAAAAAAGCATACATTGCTATAAAAGCTGACATTTTGGGAGATGTATTCCCTGAACTCTTCTGGTTCCCTGGTAATTAACATTTATGATTTTTCTTTTTATTTACTGTTTTTGTGTTTACTATTTACAAAAGAAAAATACTCTTTTTTTTTTTTTGGTGAATGGTAACGTATTGGTGAGATACTTCTTAATCCAGTCACTCTTTCAATATTAGAAACTATAGTCATCTTACAGGTCTTATTGGAATATTAAGTCTCTCACTGCCTAATCCTCTTAATTAGCTAATCTTAGCAGGGCAGATTGAATACCTTGTCCCAATAGAATAGTCCTCTGGCTAAGGCCTGAGTCCAGGATGTCTGAGTTACGTGTCCCTTTTTGCCAAATTACTCAACCTCTTTGTGTGTCACTTTTTTCCTTAAAATGGGAATAGCACATGTAGTGTTTAAGTATATTTAATAATGGGAAAAGACTTTGAGATCCATGCATAAAAGATGTTGTAGAAAATCATAAACATTGGATTTATCCATGAGTGGTTTATTTCCAAAAATACTGAAGAGTTCCAGGTACCTGTGTATATGAATTGGTTTCAGTCTGTTTTATACATGGAAAATAAAAACCAAGCCTAAATCTCCTTAAATACATCATCAGCTCTAGCCAAGCTTATTCCAAACTTCAGTGTGAATTAAAAGAGTTTTTCTTGGGTTTGAATTAAAAGAATTTTGAATTAAGAGTTTTGAATTAATAGGCTTTTGAATTAAAAGGGGTTTTATACAGAGATGCAGTTAGAGATGGAGAGATAAGTGAACCGGTGCTAGACACTGGGGAGCACATGTAAATTAGCCCAAATGAGGGCCCCAGGGATGTGGTTATACTGCTTCCCACAGCTCAAAACGCGTTCTCGCAGAGGCACAGCCGCATGCATATGCTGGTATTTGGTGGGCTGCTCACACAGGTGTCCACGCTGGCTCCCCTCTGGGGCTTAAGTCCTGTTGTTTCCAGTGAGGCTTGCAGAAATGGGAATGAGCACTGGGTCTTTCAATCCCTGCCTTCAAGCTGTCGGGTTGACCTTAATTTAAAATCCTGGCTGTTTTTTAGGGAGAATTTGCATCAAAACTGTTCTGTAAAATCTTGAGATGTGGTGTTTAGACCGTGTTAGCTGGGAATGTTATCTTGGCTTCTGTGTCACACCACTGAAGACCACCTTATTCTTACAAGCAAAACTCATTACATTAGTTGTAAACAAATTTAAGTGTCTTATTGTACCATTAAGCTTTAACTTAAGTTTGGAGAAATCTTTAAGGAATGTAAGAGGTATGACAATACCAACACATGACTATAAACCAAGGTTAATGAAGACTGCAAAGTGTGGATGAGTTGAATTGCTGACCTGGAGGTCAAGCTGAAGGATCAGTGGGGATGGGAGCTCTACTATCAAAACTATTTATCAAAATAGATCAATAATACAATGCATAAAATGTCTAAGGTATTGCTACTTTTTTATTTCCCCATGGGCCAAAGCCTGTTGCTATTTTCATAATAAATAAAGAAAAAAAATGTATTTCCCTGAATGGGAATAGTAGGATTACTGCATTCTCATGGGGAAATTAGAAGAATGCAGAAACACAAATGCTGGTTATGCATATGGATGTAAATTTGATGGTAAAGGTAATTCCCTTTCCCATGTTCTTTTTTTGCTATTTGGTATGTGGTGAATGTTATTCAAGCACTTACAGCTTTGGAAAAATGTGGGCAGAATTATTAATTGCTAGTAAAGAATTTCTTACTGTTTCTGAATTGATCTATTTCCAAATAGGACAACCCCAAAGTTGGTTAGCTAATACAAATACAGATTATCCCCCTCAAAAAGCTTATTTTTACTACTCTTCTTACTAACATTATACACTATAAATAATTCAGCCTATTTGCAAGAACATGAAGTGAATCTTGACCTCCCAAAAGTGAATTTAAATTTGCTCCTGGCATGAATAAAAAAACAATTAAATTAATAGCAAGAAAATCACATTCCCTAATTTAAAGTGGGATCTGGACTTTATTATCCCACACAGCAGATGAGCTGCCTTAACCACCAAACTGTTGGTTCTTTTGGCACATCTTCCTCATTTCCACTGGCACCGTACTCTGGACTAAAAATATAATTAAATACGTTACACTTCTTTCTTCAGTGTATACTTTAGAAAACCCATTTTTCTCCAAAGATTTTTTTTTTAAACTTCGTGCAAGTTTCTAGTCCTGTGAATAGATCTATTGAAGTGAACCTCTACTTTAAACCTTTTGGTTACAACATGCCTGGATTTTGCCTTTGTCCCAAACGTGCAGTGTTTTCCACATCCCCTGCTGCTCACTACTGCCTGGGAGAACAGCTGATGGGGGAGAAGAAACACAACCTTCCCCCACCTCACTCTGCTCTTAGACATGGATTGAGTCAGCTGGATCCAACAGTCTGATTCTTCTTGAGCAGACCTCAAAAGCAGAGTAGCTTTTGTGGGCTTTGGGCAAAATCTGTTTGCTTGTTTGTTTGCTTATAATGCCAAGCCCCTAGCACTTCCTTGCACTTAACAGGAACTACCAGAAGTACTATTAGAGTAGTCTTCCTGCTAAGTAGTGCCAGCCAATGGAGGTGATATCTGGTGTCAAGAGGAATCCTGATAATGGATTCTTCCAAGAATTATATATCTTCTTTCCAAGTTAGTTATGATCCCTTCAGAGTTCTAGTTGGAGCATGAGGATGCCCATGCCAGGTCAAGCTGAATGTCCACCCATGGTAGCCGGGCAACCATGGAACTGGTGGCCAGGGGAAGGCACGCGGTTTGCTCTCTGCGCCTGGGTCTGTGTCTCAGCCTTTCTACCTGCCACGCGTGGGGATGGGTCTTTGGCAAGGAGTTGCCTAGCTGTTTCTGTAGGGCAAATTCTTCTCCCGACCCTGTGGGCTACACATCTGCTCCACCACAGTCCCCAACTGGAGGCTCCCCCCCAGGATCTCTGCCACGGTCTCTAAGCTCTTCCTCCTGTTTAACCTCAAATCCCAACATGTCTGGCTTCCTCTGCATCTCTCCCCTTGCCACGGTCCCCCCTGGCCACTTTCAGCCCAGGTCTGGCAGAGGGGTCAAGCCTGAGGAGCAAGAGTGCTCAGTGGTCATCTGCAACAGCTCTGCTCCTGACACCATGGGGCAGGGGAAATATCACCTCTGTCAGGGGTGGCAGACCCACCCCGGGGAAACTACAAGATGCTTTTTACCATCCCCTTCCCTTCCACAAGCACCTCACACCAGCCCATACCATCATTTCAAAGGAGAAAAAGTAGAGGCAGAGGGTTGAGAGAGACCTTTGTCCTCCCTGCCTGACTGGGAAACTCAGAAACAAACATTGAAAACGTGCAAACAAAACCATGCAGTTTTCAGTATCGGGTGATGTGTCACCTTTATCCTGTTGTTTTAATTAAATGGATGGAATATCTTTGGACAGAACTGATGTTTTCCATTGATTTTAAACACCGCACTGAGATTCTTACATCAAAGTAGCGAGACTGTATTTGTCCTTGCGTATGAAAGCCTTTGGATCCTGTTGTAATGGGGGATAAAGTAGGGAAGAGAGATTGTCATAAATACTTCTGAAACTCTAATTAATAACCTGATTTTAGTTCTGAGCAACATGCTAAACTTTAACACGAGATCTGTTGCAAGGAATAATTGACCCCAGAAGAGGCATGAGGGATTAACGGATGCCTGTGATCTGCTTGCCTCGTTCTTCAGAGCCTTCAAGTCCAGAGATTGAAATTCAGAGGAATTTTCCAGATGTTTCAGTACTTGCACATCAGTTTGCAAGGTTCTTACATGAATTCTATGTTTGATTTAATATTACTTCCTCTTTTCTATTTTACTTATTACTCTTGTTAGTGTACTTTTGTATTTTCTCTCCACAGTGGATACGCCAGACTCATTTTTCAAAGGCTATCCTTCTGCTTCCTTCAACAGTAATAGTTGACAGCCTTCCACTGTCTTTTGAGTTAAACAGAGATTTCTGCTTTACAATTTTGGTCCACCCACAACTAAAAAATATAGAACTTGACACATGTAGAACCCGTGTATTGACAAATAAATATTAAGGTAGCTGGTTACTCAGCCAGTAAATGCTATGAGTTAGACAGCATGAGTAAGCTTATTTTTACTCTGTACCACTTTTTACTTCTGTAATTTCCTGTGGAAATACTTATTTTGGATAAATTAGTAGCCAGTTGGCTTTTTGGTACTTAATATTTCATAAATACTAATGCAGATATTCCCCAATTGCTCTAGAAGTTTTCCGGAGCCTGATTACTAGCCCCACTGGCTAGAGAGAAGAGGAGACAATTATTACTTAGCGTTTTAGTATTAGGAAAAACTACAGTTGCGTGTCTCTTTGACACAAAATCCTTGTGTAGACCAGTGGGGGGTAGGGAGAACCATTTTACTGCATTTCCAGCTGCAGTCTCGCTATAAAATAGAAAAATCAGCAATGGTGTTTTCTATAAACAGTGACTATATAAACAGTGCAACAGTTACTGTTCTTCTGTTGCCTTCATATTTGTGAGAATTTCAGCGGAACAATTTCTTCCAAAAGGGACTTTCTTTATAAAGTTGAATATTTTATATATTGAAAATATTTTGCGATGCATTGAAAATGAAGTTTTAATATAATGCACTTTTTTTTCAGCTAAGTGAGCAAGCACATTTGAGAAATAAGCTTGGTGGCTAGGAAACCTTGAGGGGTGGGACTTCTAGCAACTGAGCTGCTTTTAGATGTCTTGAGGAGTCGGATAAACTTGTCTCAACATTTGAGAAGTATCATTTCTATGTAAGATGGACTTGTCACAGTTTCTTGTGCTTTCTTTTCCTCAATTTTTTTCCCCTGTCTTACAAGTGAAAATTGAATGCACAGGAACTACGGGGTTCTTGTCAGACCTGAAAGATCAGTAAATTTCCATGTGGGTTTTACCACTGTTTTTTTGTTATTTTTCCAGCACAGATTGCCGAGATACCTTAAACTTGGTGGTTGCTGCTGCTCATATAAACATCTGGCAGCGAATACTGGTGGAGGAGAGTCGTTACTGTGTGATGACAAAATTAAAGACTGCACAAATGGAGAAAATTAAGGTTGCCTGGGTTACCTTAAGGCATTTCCTGTCCGCTCCATGCTTTGCTCTGCAGACTTGCTGTTTGCTCATTTTGATATGGCATCTGTATGTACGTAAGCTTCGGGACTTTAAAATTGCAAACAGAACTATGTCCTAAAGTGAAAGGTCTTGCCACAGGTCCCAGAGATAATTCTTCCTCCTTTTTTTTTCATGCAAGAGTTTCACAGCTGTTCTCACTATGGATGAGGAGCTGGTGCTGAAGAAAACAGCTGTCTTGGGAGGCTGGATCTATCAAGAAGGTTCAATAAAGGATTAGGGCCTGTCAGTGAAGGAAGATGTTTTTCTCCATCTGTCTTTGCTTAGGATGAGTTGAAGGAAAGGATATCAGCAAAAAATTCAGGTCTTAAATGTTTGTCAGGGACAAACTTTGCAAACGAGATAATCTTTCTTTTGGGGAATCAAGACACGGCACTGAAGGCCTAATCCCATACATCTTACTAAATCCCGTGGGAGTCAAGTATGCCTGGCAGTGTGCCAGCAGACATCCTTAGTGAGTCACCCAAGGTCAAGAGGAAAATCATGGGCAAACTCACCTGCAGAATTCAGGTCTCCGCATCCCACAGGCCTACTTCATCCTGATGATGCAGGTGCACTGTTAGGATTAGGCAGTTCAGAAAGCACAGTAAGTCTCTCATCCTGATGGTTGTAGTTTAGGCCCAGCTGGCAACTAAGCACCGTGCAGCCCCTCTCTCACTCCTCCCCTGCAGTAGGATGAGGAGGAGAACCTGTAAGGAAAGGCTTGTGGGTCGAGAGGACAGGGAGAGATCACTCACCAGTTATGGTCACAGGCAGAACAGACTTGACTTGGGGAAGAAAAATCCATTTAATTTGTTACCAATCAAATCAGAGCAGGATAATGAGAAACAAAAAACAAATATTAAAACACCTTCCCCTCATCCCTCCCTTCTTCCCAGGCTCAGCTTTGCTCTCGATTTCTCTTCCTCCTGCCCCACAGCAATACAGGGAGACAGGGAATGGGGTTTGTCATTGGCTCCTCACTCCTTGTCTCTGCTGCTCCTTCCTCCTCACGGGGAGGACCCGGGGGAGCCCCCCTCCACTCTGCCCCTGGCTCCAGCATGGGTCTCTCCCACAGCACACCGTCCTCCACCAGCTTCTCCAACATGAGTCTTTCCACGGGCTGCAGTTCTTCATGAGCTGCTCCAGCACGGATCTCTCCCACCAGATACAGCCCTTCAGGAGCAGCCTGATCCAGTGCTGGCTTCCCACGGAGCCATGGGCTCTTCGAGCACATCCCCCTGCTCTGGCATGGGGTCCTCCCTGGGCTGCAGGGGGATCTCTGCTCCCCCGTGACCCTCCCTGGCTGCAGGGCACAGCCTGCCCTCTCACCATGGGCTGAGGGGAACCTATGCTCCTGCCCACCTCCTCCTGCCTTTCCTCACTGACCTGGGGGTCTGCCTGCTTGTCCCTCTCACATCCCACTCCTCTCTTGGCTGCTGGTGTTCTTTGTTTTCCCCTCTTAGCTATGTCAGTCACAGAGGCACTGACTGGCTCTGGTGGCCAGAGGTGGGTCTGACTTGGAGCCGGGGAAGCTTCTAGCAGCTTCTCCAAGGAGCCACCACTGAGGCCCTTCCCCTGCCACACAAACCAGTGGACTGATGAAAATCCATGCAATATACTTAATTTTATTTGTTGTAGATAATATTATGGACAATGTGTAATGTTAACCATGGCCATAAATCTCTGCAGTGTCATAGAAAACATAAGATTCTAACAGCATTATGAACTGCACACAGTGTTCAAATTAATTGTTTTCCATTCCAAATTTTTATGACCTGAAGATCATGCTTGTTATTCATATATATTTTACACATCTTTGCAATTCTTGAAATAGAAGGTGGTATGTGGGAAAGAAGACTGACAGAGGCTGAGAAATTTCTTCCAACATTCACATTTAAAAATATTACTACAATTTTTGCATAGGACTCTAGCCTGATACGGTGTCCACTCAGAGGAGTGGGGTTGTGCTTTGTATATGCCAGTGTACAACGTTTTTTGATAAATAGGGTTCCCACATTTTACCTCCCAATTTCTTCTATTGGAAAAATAGGATTAGTGTTGTATTAAAGAAAAAATAAAGTCAGTATAGCACACAGCCATCTTGGTAGAAGCTTAATTATTGCATTTTATGATTTTACTTTTGTTGGTTATTTTAACAAGACGTTAGTCTAGGTTTTGTATAAGATACATCAAGGATATCCTCTCAAAAAAACTAGAATCTTCAAAAAACATTAAATCTTAAAAAAAACCCCACATTCTTTTCATCATTGTTGTAAAGGCTGAACACAAATTGGACCATGATTCATTTTTGTGAAATTTTCCATTGACATACATGGAACTGCTCATGTGCTTTAACACTGAATGTATATTTACTCTGAAAAATCAAAGATTAAAAACTAATATGGCCTTTTTTATTGACTTATTTTCCTCTGACCAACTACACTGCAGAGGAAATAACTCACTGAAATTAGGTTACTCTCTTACACCAGTTTGTGTTCTTTCTCCTAAAAGAATCATCTGCAGATAAGCTGGTGGTGAAAAAGGAGTAGTGTCAGTACTGGGAAATTTTCTGAGCTTTTCTAAGCCACTTGGACAGAAGTGGTATGTCCAGCAAACTCTTTAACAGACATTTACAGTCTCAGTAAGTGCTTTCAATGAAAAGTTAAAATTGTGAATTAGGTAAATGTGGCTTCCACCTTAAAATGTTGGCCTACACATTCTTTGAAATGTTTCTCAACATCAGACCAGAATGGGGTCCAATATCTTCTGGTCTTCAGAGACTTTCCCCACTGTTTGATTACTGCTAATTACACTGAAACATAGCTGGCGTCATGAGCATTCATTTCACTCTGTGAAATCCTGGACCTGTGAGCACAGACTGATGATGTGCAGTGTCCCTGCACTAATTGTAAGGGAACTTCAAGACCAATTTTAATTTGCTCCTTGGCTATGATCGTACACAGCTGTCGTATTTATGCACCTGTACAATCTGTTTTCAAGTGCCAAACTCTGCAAGTCCTGGCTTTTTGCAGCTCTGGATTCTGAGGTTTAATTGCTAGCTATTTATTTAACCCTTGCTAGCTATTAGATTGGCTTAACTTTTTCAATATGGCTTGATCTGCAACAATTTCAGAAAGCCAAAAAAACTCTGGAAATGTGAACACTGGGGAAGACAAGCTGAGGTGTAGCTCATCCAGGTGTAAACTATGCGAACCGTACCATTTTATTTGTTGACATTTCATTAAAGGGGGGGGACTGGAGCGGCGGTGTTCAGTGATACGACTGCGTCGTGCTGACAAGGTACACAGAGGGCTCTGTGCCCTGAAGCTGTTCTGCTGGTTGGCAGTGGGAGTCCTGGAGCCTGGGTGATTCGCTTGCCCAGGGCTGCACCGACCAAAGTGCTGGCTGGTGACATGCAACTGGTCCTTCTTCCTGCCTTACAGGTCCCCTGTCTCTACAGGAAAAAGCAATAGTATCAAAAACAGCATGGCCAGCAGGTCCAGGGATGTGATTCTCCCCCTGTACTCGGCACTGGTGAGGCCGCACCTCGAGTACTGTGTTCAGTTTTGGGCCCCTCACTACAAGAAAGACATTGAGGTCCTGGAGCGTGTCCAGAGAAGGGCCACAAAACTGGTGAAGGGTCTGGAGCATATGTCTTATGAGGAGCGACTGAGGGAACTGGGCTTGTTTAGCCTGGTGAAGAGGAGGCTGAGAGGAGACCTGATCACTGCCTACAACTACCTGAAAGGAGGTTGTGGAGCAGTGGGTGTTGGTCTCTTCTCCCTAATGACAGATGATCGGACGAGGGGGAATGGACTCAAGCTGCGCCAGGGGAGGGTTAGATTGGATGTAAGGAAGAAGTTCTTCACCGAGAGGGTTATCACACACTGGAACAGGCTGCCCAGGGAGGTGGTGGAGTCACCATCCCTGGATGTGTTTAAGAGACGGGTGGATGAGGTGCTGAGAGATATGGTTTAGTGGCGGACAGATACGGTTGGACTGGATGATCTCTAAGGTCTTTTCCAACCTAGTGATTCTATGATTCTATGAATATATTAAGTATCTTTACTTTCCATGCTAAAAATTGAAGGAACCACGTGTCTGTGGCTGTCAGACACCGGTTATAGGGTTGTGGACAGGCTGGATAAGAATGCCAGAATGCAGAAACCTGCCAGACTTACTCCAATATATCCTCGCTGAGGTGAAAAATTCCCTTCTGTACTGTGCCATGCAGTTCACACTAGGTAGCAAAACGCAAAAAATCATCAAAAGGGCTAAATTTATGAGTGATCTGGCTCACCTCCTTCTTTAAAGAGGGTGGATATCCTTTCTCCCAGGGCTGTGGCCACCAAGGCAGGACAGACTGCCATTGTCTCCCGGGAATCTGCATCAATATAAATACCAGAACAAGGTTTATACCACACCCCAGATACACCATTTCTCCACCCAGGAGGTTAGCACAGATACTTTCACTGGTGGGCTCACTGGCCTGTAAACCTACCATATATCATGAATTGTCCCATGTTTGCTTTTGCTGACTTTTCTGCAGTGTCTGTTTGAAACAGTGCTATGGTAAAATAGAAGAGACAGGCATTAGGACCTATGAGCCTTTAAATTGCAGATGAGCCAGTGATTATAGCTGCCACCCAAAGTAATATGGCCCAATATGGAGGGATGTAAGGAGTCATGAAAAGAAGGGAACAATGAAGTAGGATGGGTTGAGAGAAGGGAATCTGGGCAAGGAGACGTAAATGTGTCAATATTTCCTCACATAGAGCTTGTACGTAAAATTGCAAGTACGATGGAAGTTACAGATCTGCAATTCCACTGGGATTTTAGTGAATCAGACTTTCCCTCTCTGGTTTATAACGTTACCTGAGTCTTTTGATAGGACTGCAAATCTGTAATTCACAGCTGCTTGTAATTAATGAGTAGTATAAATCTGTCAAGTGCTTTCAATGATACCATACACTATAAAAGCACTGTTCAAAATTTAAAATAAAAATCTTGACACTCTTTATAATTGGAAAAGTACTGGCATCCATTAATTTTCATAATATTTGGGAAAGATGAAAACTTGTCTTTAGATGTTAGATGCACATATAAGCACACATGCCCATTATATTCCTTTGATGGTGCATATAATGTATTAAGATCATACTGTGCTAATCAAGAGACTCCTATTTTTTTTTCTGCAGATCTATAACTGTGCATCTCATTGCACAGATCGTTGCATCTTGTCTGTGCATTGTGAGATTCTGAAGCATCTTAAGTGTATGTGTTCCAGCCAACTAGAATATTTATATATAAAAAGCCTAAAGAACATCTGTCATGCTAGCTGTCATCTAGGAATAAGCAAAAGTAGTAAATAACTGATCTGGGAATGGGTTAGTGGGTATTTCATTGTCCCAGAGCCAAATCAATAACAGCTTGTTTGCTGTATCTCTTGTCATCTTCCCTGGAGTCAATGGTGTGGTTTATTGACCTTAATAACTACTATAATAAATCCAGTATACATGAAAAAAAACCCTCTGCTCTGTAATGAAAATCTGATAGCTTATCTGTCATGCTGTCCTATGTAAAGAGCTATGTTCATTCTGCCCTGTCCCCCAGGACATTGTCATTAGATTTGCTGCAAGATTATGAACTACCACAGAATTGTATGAGGTTCATCTTGTAGCTTTTCTATACAATGGTATTTCTCCCAATCTCAGTTTTTATCTTTAATAAATTGAATCTTGTTTGCTTCTGTCTTTTATTTTTAGGACTTCTTTAACTGAAAGGACTTATCAGCAGGGGAAAGGTGTAAGTGAAAGAAAACCTGGTCTGCACTGTACATCACTTTTCTGTTGAAGTAAAATTAAATTATCATAAAAAGTTGTATTCAGAGACCAATTACCCCATTCTGACTGCATAAGCTTCAGCCCAGGAAGCAGCTCTGAAGTGCACATTTTCTATCACAGTGTAACTGAAGTACATAAAGCCATTGACTTTGAGAGATCTTCTAATACCTAGTTTACCTTCAGAATTATTTGGACTCCAAGTCATTAGATATAAGTGTGGTGATACCAGTCTTGAGATGTGAATGTTTAAGGGCTGTTTCAGAATTTCCTTATTGGCAGTGTTTCCTTCATTTTACCCGAGTTTAGTAGAAACAGAGACCATTGATTGATTTCATATAAAGTCCATACTTACAGACTTTAAAAATGCAATGTTGTTTGACTGTCGCTCACTACTTGGAGGACCTATTCATGTCTGCAGACCTCACTCTCATTAGCATCCCTGCAGACTGCAATGTTCCTGACAAAGCACAGTTCTCTAAAGAAATACCAGCTGCTTTACAAGCCACATGTGTACTTGTGTGCTACTATCAGGAATATTCAGTACTGACCCTTCATATGTAACCCAGAAAAAAATGGGTTATATTTAGAAGCTGGATTTTACCTTGTCAAATGAAAAATCTTCATAAATACTTTCTTTCGAAATATCTCAAAAGCTGAATACTGTCAGTACTTGAGTCGAGAAAAAATTTGCTGATTTCTATTTCTACACTGCATAATGTCCAAGTTTCAGTTAGGGCAATTAGACATAACGTGCCTCTTTTTGGCTCCTGTTTTATCATGGTGAGCATAAAGACCAACTGCAAAAGATGTTATGAGATTACTACTGTATTGTGAGCACTGATGCTGTTCTGTCAGCATTTCAAATTTTGATACAGAGCAACATATAGATAAGTCTAAAGCTGAGGTCAAAGCAATTTGACAATAAACTTTTACAAAATGAAGACAATATTCTCTTTGTTGGCCTGTTTCTCAAGATGAAAATGCTTCAGTCTCCGTTCTGTTTCCTGCTGGCATTATTTTTTGGAATATCAATTCTGCCTTTGTGAATTTTTTAGGAATACTGTAAGACTGGAAGAAGAAAACCTCATGAATGGATCTGATGTAGTTTGGACAAAAGATGCTGGGGGAGGACTACAGAGGAAGAAGTGGCCACTGTGAGTGTCCTGATCATGCCATGCACTGTATAGCCTGGGTAATTTAAGGTCACTCAGAAAACAGCATCTCCCATTCCTCCAAAACCAAAAAGGAACACATTTTGACTGAGAGTTTTAAAGCAGTAAAGGCCTCTTAATTACACAACATTCTTGACATGCATGAACTGGGAAGCCTTACGTGGGATTTACGCTCTTACAGACCAACCGACTGCCTTGCTGTGCCAGTACAGCATTGCGCTCTGCAGTGGCACTGCACTGTCACATTGCACAGGTCAGGGAGCAGCTCCCAGAGCTCAAGTAGGTGCAGAAGAACACCAGAATAGACACAGGACCCCAGAGTATAGAACAAAACCTTCCTCTTCAGGGTGTTTCCAAGCTGCAGCACAAAGCATAGGCATGGCTTATCCAGAAGTGAAAGGATTTATGGATTTGTCCGGTCCATGAAGTAGAATGTACTAACGAGCACTTGCAGACTGAGGCTTGAGCAGCAGTTTCTTAGCTGAAATCAGAGCTACTTTCCCACTGCATCACTGTTCAGTGTGCAGTCCAACAGCTTGGACCTAATTTGTCTCTCAGTTACACAGCTATAAATCCCAGCACATTTCTAATAAGACTGCGGGAATAACTTCCAATTAGATAAAAATAGCATCAGCTGTATTTCATAAACTTTGCTATTTACTGTAAATGTTAAAAAGAGGAAGGATTTGAAAATTAACATTTTATATTGCTCACACATTACTTGAGGTTGCCGGGTTTTATTGCCAAACTGTGGTTAGGTGTTTTAAGGGTCACCTTAGGCAAGATGACTGTCACTCAGTCCAGTTCAATGAAGACTGAAGCACAAGCTCATCTTCCTGCAGCTGAGACGTCATGCCAAGCCAGAGGGTAGTGTGCAGCGTGAGTCTGTCAACCACTGCCTGCCCTGCCTGCTGCTGCATACGCACAGGACTTCCTGCCTTAGCAAGGTCTCCAGGCAGTCCCAGAAACCCACTCGCATGGCAATAATTTGGAAACCAAAGGTAGCTATTAGCAACAGCAACAAAACAAGAAGAGATGAGTATGTGAGGGATGAGAGGAAAAGCCTAGGAGTGCTCGACCGGTTTCCTAGCTTGCGAGCATCTTGAGGGCACCTTTTCACTGCATGCATAACTAATTTGCTCAACAGAACCCTGCCCAGAGTTTTCAAACTGCATTAACATCTTACATCTAAATACGGAAACCTTTTTGTTTTTAAAGTTTCTTCAGCTGGGGTACCTTTGAAATCACTTAAACTATTAAGAATGATTAAATGTTGCTACACAACCACAAGTAAAATTAAAAGCACATACTTTTCTGTAGGATTAATTATTTCTTTAGGATTGGATCGCTATCTTGCTGAGGTCAGGCCAAGTATTTGGAAAGCATAAAATGACAATTCTGACTAACAAGGAGAATCCTTTAACATCTTACCATTGGGAAGCTCCATTTCCTACATGCCAAGTACATGGCACAGCATGAAGACAGAAGCGATCTGACAAATGCAACCTCATTTCAGCAGTGCCAGCATCGCACAGCGTAGACTGTTGCAATGACTCGGACTGTTACAAGGTCCCTGTAAACACCAAGCACAGAGGTAGAGGAAGGTGACTTTCAGTACAAGGTTTGAATTACTTATCTCCTTTCCCTAAAGGCAGGTGCTTTCCACAGCAGCAGTAATCTAGCCACCTGAGTAACGGAGAGTTGGATTCCTATTCAAGCTAAAAGGCCCAAGTATGAACACGGGTGCTGAGCCTGAGATGTGCAGCCCTCTCATCTATCACTTCCTGGGAACAGAAGAAAAACAACTGCAAGTGCATAAGCATAATGAAACAGAGAAATGACAGGAATTAATGTCAGAGAGAGAATTGGAAGGCGAGCTAGATTGCTTCAAACACATCAGCCCAGCTGGCTCCTCAGCTCCTCCAACAGCAGGGGAGGTCTGACTGTGCCCACGGCTGACAAATCCCTGCTTGGAGGGACAGGGTGCAGAGACAACTTGCAAAACCAACCCTTGGTCTGACTGGACATGAATGGAAAGGTACTCAAAGGCTGCTGAAACCCTGATTGCTCCCTGTTAGAAAATCTTGCTGGTAGCTGTATAACCAGATGAGATGATAACTTGATACCTTCTAGACAGCCCTAACTTGAGCTGCCCATGTTCCTTGGTTTTGCAACAAATGGCGACTGAGTCTGGAAGCTTCTTTATGTAAAGAAAAGGAAAGAGCTTCCCTGGTTCCAGGATTATTGGCTCAGGATGGGTCCCAAACCACAAGCACTTCAGTCATCGAATGAGTCAGTATCCTCTGAGGATGCCATTAATAACAGGAAAGAAAAAACACACAGCCCTAATTTAGCACACATTTTGTCCTTGACAACACTCAGCTTCATCTTTTGATGTTTAGTTTTTTATGTTAGCTTTTTCCCAAGAAAGGATTCACCTAGCTATCTGAAGATACAAGGAAAACTTCTCCCATCACTGCTAGACAAAGGTTGATTCACTAGGTATGAACGCACAAAGCTGAGCTACTTCTCCCTTTCAACTAGTAAATTTTATTTAGGCCAGTCAGCAGCAAAGGCTGCTCTGAATTCAACCAGGCATTGTTTATTTTAGTCAGGACAAAATATCCTTCAGACCTGTTGTCACCAAGAAGTTTAGTCTAGATTTAAAGTTTGCCTCTCTTAGCCAAGGCAGAGCCATGCTGCCAGGTTGCTGTTCAGGGGACGAAGAGTGGATGCAGCGCTTTACCTGTGCACTGAGCTGGATTTCCTGCAGCTCATACTCTGGTAACTGTGACTAGGAGGAATCCCACTATTCTGTTCACCTTCCAGATGTCAGCTGGCCATTCTGCCAGATTTCACTTCAGATGATTTCCCTCCATCTAACCTGATTCTGCTGGGATTTTCATGTGAATATGTTGGTCTTGGCTTCCTCGCTGAAGAAGTTTCCACTTGCTTTTGAAGTTTTTAAACTTAAAGGAGAATTTGTACTAGAGGCAGAGGAAGAGTTTAGATGTATTGCAGGGGCTGTTTGAAGGTTTTGGAACGTTTTTGAGTAAAAATCTCTTGTAAAGTTTTCTAATGGAAAAAAAAAATTACAGACATCATAACAGAAGGGCAAAACTCACATATACATATTTCTGCGACAAGTACAAAGAAACCTTTCCAGCTGTGGAATTCTGAGGAGTTAGGGGGGGAAAAAAAAAAAAAAAAGATAAAATAGGGGTCACTAGTCACTATGTTGCACTGTATCTGGAATTCTACCTATTTGCAGCAGCTGGGCAGAAAATACATGAGGGAGTGCATTTGCATGGGTGTATCCCCATGGGTGTTAACTGTTTTGAGAAAGAATTTGCAAAGATCCAAATGCAAGTTATTTCCTAGTTTTCCTTTGAAAGCACATTAGAGTCAGAGGGCTCATTACTGTCACATTGTTGAAAAATACCTGTTTTTCTGCTATGTTTGTTACTGAAATATCAATAACTGTATTTATGCAATTGTTCTCCACTTTATTTTCTGTTTACAGTTTGCTGCTGCATCCTGTGCAAATCCTGTAATTCATTGAGCAAGAAAAGAATAATCATGGCTACAGTTTTATGGGTGTTAGGGGAATGGTATATGGTAGAGCAGTTGGGATAAGAATCAAGGGAAATAGAAGATATGGTCTCATATATCCTTTAACAAGCTTGGAACTAAACATCACTACGATGTCTTTCCAGTCTACTAATTGGCCTATGTTGCAAGTAAACTCAGACACCAAATACTGCTACAGGCAGACTGCATGCCAAGAATGGAGCTATCACTGGGCCTGCTAACTTCCCCAGCTTCCTCTAGCATCTCAAGCTGGAGTGCATACTCTCTGTGTACACAAAACAAAGGTTTTCCTATTTCTAAATAGGGACATCAACTACCTCAGCAGCCTTTGATTCTATTCTAGGACAACAGGCTGATGTAAGCCAGGAACTTTGATTTTGTTTGTACCAAAGAAATGGCATGTTTATTCACTTGAATGCATTCAGTAAATAAGCAACCTGTTATGGTTTAACCCCAGATGGCAACTGAGCACCACAAAGCTGCTTGCTCACTTCCCCCAGTGGGATGGGGAAAAGAATAAGAAAAATAAAAGTGAGAAAACTCATGGGTTGAGGTAAAGACAGTTTAATAGGTAAAGCAAAAGCTATGCACGCAAGCAAAGCAAAACAAGGAATTCATTCACCACTTCCCATGGCTGGCAGGTGTTCAGCCATCTCCAGGAATGCAGGGCTCTATATATAACAGTTATTTGGGAAGACAAACGCCAAATGTACCCCTCCTTCCTCCTGCTTCCTCCAGCTGTATATGCTGAGCATGACATCACATGGTATGGAATATCCCTTTGGTCAGTTGGGGTCAGCTGCCCTGGCTGTGTCCCCTCTCAGCTCCTTGTGCACCCCCAGCCTACTCGCTGGTGGGGTGGGGTGAGGAGCAGAACAGGCCTTGACTCTGTGTCAGCACTGCTCAGCAGTAACGAAAACATCCCTGTGTTATCAACACTGTTTCCAGCACAAATCCAAAACACAGCCCCATACCAGCTACTATAAAGAAAATAGTAGCCAAAACCACCACAAAAATCTGTAAAGTTATAGTTCAACCAAGACCTAAACACATCCTAAAATTATATATAAGATATTAAAGCAAAACAGTGTATTTGGGCACAAATATAAGCTACCGGAACTGAACATATCACATCAGTGCAATACCAGAAAAGGTTTTGAGAGTATTTCAGGCAAGATTTGTTGAGTTGTAAATTTGTTTATGAAAAGATACAGTGACCAAATTTCATTTTTTTTATTATTAAATGCAGTTTTCAATGCACTTCTTAGTGCATTCAATACTCCTCTATAATGTGTAGGTTCGCAGCATCCTGAGTGTCTCACTGAGATTGTGTGGTTGTCATTTAAGCCCTCCAAGAGTCTGTAGAAAATTCTGTCTGCTTTGAAATTCCTATTTTGCTCTCTTGTGCTATGATGGGATATCTTGATTTCAGATGCAGAAAGGGAATCTAGGGACAATGAAGAAGATATTTCTTACTATGGCAGATGCATGGAAAGAGGCTTCTAACAGAAGAGAACTGATGGATAGCATTAATTACACTGCAGGCTGAAAACGTCTAAATATCTGAAAGGCATAAACCTTCTCCAGAGCACAAGGGGCCATGAAGGCTGTTCCTCCTGGATGTTTGAAGCTGTGATCTGGTACAAGGAATAAATGCTAGCAGCAATGCAGAGCACTCTTGTCTTTGTACTTCTCTCTGTTGGAACAATATTTATTTGCAAGGTATTTATCTGAACTTGCTCAGGGAAATGGTGAGAATCTAAAATTTTCTTCTATCAAGTTTTTGTTAGAAAACAGAACCAGAACCCAAATCAAAAAGGTTGGATCAGCGTCCCCTGCACCAGTTGCTGCACTGACCCATTGTAACATAACAGCTATGCTACACAAGCAAATAGCACATGGAAATGGAAGAATATCCATAGAGTGAAATATCATGCTGGGGACCCCTTGCCCATCCCAACTGCCCTTCAGAAGGCTGTATTTCAGACAAACTCTGACCTGACCAATGTCCTGAACACCCTTTAGCTGGTGCAGAGCATTTCTGGAGTGTATTTCCTATGGAGAGCATGCAGTTTGCATGCTCTGGGATGGCTCCCCAGTGTGAACCCAAGCATGAGAAGTGGGAGAGACCTGGAAACTCACTTCTAAGGTGCCAAGCTACAGTGCTGAGGTAGGCTCCCCTACTCATAGCCCATATCACCGCTGAGGGAGCGATAAATAGTGGGGGTAGAGCACGGACGTTGTTTGAACTGGCCCGACACTGCAGTGAGAAGGCAGCCTTTGATTTATACTTGCTGACTGAACAGCTGCACTGCCTTAACATAGGACTGGCCCTCGCTGGGGTTTGCCTCCCTTTACTGAAGATTTTTCCTTCCACGGCACTGCCAGTGGCAAGGAAATTGTGAGTGTTTCTTGTTTGCCTCGGTAGAAAGGAGGATGACCTAGTTTAAGCTGCTGGTGGAAGTGTTTTGAACTAACCTGGCTTATGTGGCACTGAGGCAGAAATAGGTGCCCTCGCAGGTTCCCCCTCCAGGGTCTGCTCTGGGGCTGGTGACCTTCGGAGAGGGGTAAAAATGTTTTGCACAGGCCTAACTACCTGATAAACGAACATGTGCGTAAGTTGTGACTGCAGGGTTTTGCAACCACAAGTTGCTTTGAAACACAAGCCTGTCTTTAAACAGGTTCCTGGGCAAAGACAAGGAAAATGTATTCACAGTCTGATTCAGAGGATGAGAAAAAGCTTTGATCTCTTTTTATCTTTTTTCATATGTTTTCGCACTGTCTTTATCCCTTAACTGATTCTCAGCTTTTTGATAGCTTTTGTCTGTCACTCCCCTGTTTTTCTTCCAGCAGAATCACAGAATGGTTTGGGTTGGAAGGGACCTTAAAGATCATCTAGTTCCACCCCCCCTGCCATGGGCAGGGACACCTTCCACTAGACCAGGTTGCTCAAAGCCTCATCCAGCCTGGCCTTGAAGACATCCAGGGATGGGGCATCTACAACTTTATGTGATTGTCTTTATGAGAAGTCTTTATGTGACAAGCGAGAGCACTCATACAATACAGTTTGCTTTGTTGCCGTCTTTTCTAAAAACGATATTCCAAGCTGATACACAGAATTCAAAATGAATAGGCTGCCAGTAAAATTGGAAGAGTTGGATTAAAGAGATGTTGGTGGGGAAGAAATGCAGCAGTGGTCATAAATGGGAGGAAGGGTTAATGACGTCCAGACAGCCAAGGGTGTCAGAAGCCACACGTAGGGAATAGCCAGCCACCAGAAGGGCTGATGCTGCCTGAAGGGCTGAGAAGCAGATCTCTTCATGATACGAGGGACTGCATGAAGCGGCTGCCTGAGGATGATAAGCAAGGGAGAGCAAGGCTCTGCAAAGGCAATGCCTGAGGGCTGAGTAGAATTCAGGAAATGGATAAAAATATGTGGGGTTAGAAAGCAGTCCATTTTCATACACATGCTGCCAGCTGTTAAGTCAAGAGAGGGCTCTGTGTCACTGGGAAAACAAGGCTGGAGTCTGAAATCGTATTTTGAAATCTTGTAACAGAGACCATTTTCTGACGTGCAGAATTAAACTTAGAATACCCCAGGTTCTGGTGAGAAACAGTATAACAACACATAATTAAATGCCCTTCACCAGACCACAAGCTGATAGGGTTAAATGCACTGTCATACGGCAACCCGGCTCCGCGATAACAGTTTCGGATTTGTACATCCGAAACAAGGAATGGGCCTGCTGTTTTGGATACGTGGTCAGCCCAGCAGCATGGAAGGTATCACATTCATGGTGTCTGTGATTGTTGCAGGGGACTTCTACAGCTGTTATTTTCTTCTCATCCAGAACTCTATAAAAATACTTGCACTGAAACTACAATCAAGGGAATTATGGTGTAAGGAGGTCAAAGTGGTGGAAGAAGCTCTTGGGATCCAGAAGAGAGAGAGAGGCTGAAGAAGCCAAGAAAATGTCTCACAGCTTTTTTGCTTCATTCCTAGCGGGAGGTTGTTTACATAAAAAGAAAATGTTGAAATGACTTTATGTTACAGTAGCTATAAATGAAGCTGTTACAAAAATCTGCCACCTCTTCACTTTTTATTTATTTATTACTCCTAGAGGTTAATAACTACAGTTAATCTGCAAGCATGAACAATTCATTTGATCCATTGCTTGTCACCCTCAAGGGCCAGGCTCATCCTGGAAAGACGTGGTTCAGCATAACAGGACCTAACACTGAAGCACCTTGCATCTCACGGAGTTCACCACTGACAGTCGGGCGCTTAGCTCCCAGTACAGCGCACAGGAAGAGCTGGCTAACTACAAGCCAGACTCAGAAAAAGAGGAAGGCTGTTCGGCCCTGTTGTTGGTTGTTTATTTGAAGAGAATCCATTAATTATTTTGAAAGCTAGGACCATGACCCGGAACTGCCTTTGAAACCCGAGCACATGCTTGTGAAGGAGTTACAGTGGACAAGTACGTGAGGAATCTGGGTTTTTTGCTCTGCACAGATCGTGACAATTTTGGCTGGAGCAATCTTGTCTTTCACTGTATCCTTCAAAACTTGTGTGGCTGTGAACTGTGCCCTGTGCTAGAAATCTGCCTGTATGTTGTCACCCCACTATATTTGCTTCTCCAATAACGCCTTGTGCTTGAATGCTGGGATTTTGTTCGCCGATGTCAATGACAAACATCTTGTCTACCAAAAGTTAAGGTAGCTGAAACCTGACTGGAGCTCAGAAATGCAGTAGGAGCCCCAGAGAATAAACACAAGCAGGAGTTAAATTCTTCTTTTGGAGTGAGCTTAAAGAAACAGGAATTCTTACCAGAAATGCAGACCGTATGCAAAGCCATTCTGAAAATGAAGTATGTCATGGACAAAGCCCCAAATTGGAAAAATCTGAGAGCAAATTTTAGAGGTAATACTGGATGAAACGATGCCTTGAACTGTGAGCAAAGAAACACACTGCCTCATATTGGTGAGAACTTTAATTAAGGCTCTTTTTAATTAATAAGTTTGAATTAACTGAATATATCAATTCTTTGAAAACAATCCACATGTCTAACAGTAGGGGTAGCAGTGCCATGGGGTAAGGCAGATAATCAACTTTAGCGCAATCACTAGGGGAAGGAAAGCTCCTCAAGACCATGTTGCAGAGGGAAAGCTTTTGTGTGATAAACCTGTCAGGCATGCAAAAGCTAAAATCATGCCATTCAATGATAACACTGTGGAAAAATGGCAACTTAAAAATAAGGTAAGCCACCAAGACCAAAGCATGACATGCATGTAATGAAAATTCATCAATCGAGTGAGTGTTTGCTCATTGAAGGGGGAAGGGGATTTGTGAAATGCACAGAAGCCACCACCAGGCCCAGGGTGACAGGGACCTGCAACAGCACAACTTGTTTGGTTTCAAACAGTTGCTGTCAGGCCCCTGAGGGTACCGTCAGCCCTGACTGTCCCTGCACATCCTCTCAGGGCTTCCCCCAGCAGCCCATAACCTGGTGCCTTCCAGCTGCCCTGCTCCTGGCTGGGTGGTGGGATGGATCCTGGCTGCCAGGCCCTGCCATCACCCACCCTCAAAGCTCCCAGCCCTGGAGAGCCACCAGCCCCCCTTATGCCTTGACAGTTTTGGTAGAGGAGAAAGGGGACAAAAATTCTTTGAAAAATGGACATATAGAATTTGACCAAGCGTGCTCGAGGTACTGAATGGGTTAATGGTTCATTGGGATGTGATCATGTCTGTGAACTTTGTAATAAATGCAGGAGCAATAAATCTTTTAAAAAAGGTCCTATAGATTTGGTCTGTGGAAATTCCCTGTGAAGAAACACGGCCCAGGTGAAACATGATTTACAGATCACTGGGCTCCAGTCAGTAAGTTGGTTTTGCCTCCAGAGCAGAAAGGGCTGAATGCTAGGGGAGATTTCCAGTTGTTGATAGAGACAGGAGTGGTTGAAATCAGTTTTAAACACCCAGGGTCTTAGGAAAGTTGCAGCTGCTACTTTGGAGCTAAGGAAGGAAGAGGTGTCTGTCTTGTGTAGGACATTTTGGTCAAAATATGGACTTTAGTAAATACTGGTAGAGGGAAGAAGGTCAGAAAAGCTGGTGAAGATGTGACCTGCCCCATGAAATGCAGCAAGTTTAAGTGAGGAATATTAAGCCAGTCTAACAGACCAACCTAGAGTAAAGCCAATCCAGCAAGGGCCAAAGCCATACTGCAGGGAGCAAGAGAGAGGCTGGGGAAAGGGGCCGGCTGACCAGCCACCTCACTGCTGACCACCCGCACAAGGTGGGAAGACCTTTACGGCCAGCGAGGAGGTGTCTTGGTGGGGAGGTGGAGCTGAGCCTTCTGTCCATTGCTGGTCCTCACCCAGGCTGAAAACTGAGCCGGCACGCATGTGAGCAGCTTCAAAAGGAAGTAATTTACCTTAGGCACACAATCAGTGAAGGAATTTCTACTGATTAAAAGAAAACTGGAGCTGTGCAGAACTGGCCAAGTCTCCAGATGTTCATAGATGTATGGAGCTTTGTACAGCATTATCTGTGGGGTTTTCCAAATTCCAACACAATTGCATAAAATGAGTAACAAACCAGTTTGGGGTCATTTTCAGAGTGGGAGAAGGAAACGACATGTTTCAAAATCCCTTTCCTATGAAATGCAGATGCTAACCCTTACAAACTGTGAGTGGACTGACACAAGAAGACAAAGAAGGAGAAAACGAAGAAGTTTTTTTGGAATGACTGTGCAAGCTGGTTTTCCCCTCTGCTCTCCAAACTCCTCTTTCTAGACTCCTCCTGCTCGCTCATGGTTCTTTATTGTTGTTCTAAATCCTAAGAAAAGAGTTTTATGGTCTTTTGCAATATATCCACGCCACAAGAGAATACTTATTCTTTCTGTGATATATTTTTAAGCTGCCTAAATCTGGTCATGTTCTATTGGTCATGGTTTCTTGTAATTTACTGAAATACCCATTTTTAAAAAAACACAGGCTGCTTTTATTGGATGACAGGTTTGAAGTTTTCATGAATTCCTACCTTGTTGTGCTTCGACCTCAGTGCATGTAATGCAGTAGCCAGACATGCACGTTACATTCCGACAGCATGGCGTCAAACCAAGTGCTCAATCAGAAGTCAAAATAACTTAATAAATACGCCTGATCTGACTCAGCCTTCCCCAGATTAGGGTTTGTCTGAGTGGGGAAGCTTTCTGGCATAGTAATTGTGGAGAAAAAAACCCAAAAAAAACCCCCACAACAGTTGATTGGAGTAACTTTGGAAGTGTGGTAGTTTGGAAGTGTGATAGTTTGGAAGAGAGTTACAGAGCTCCCACATCAGGATTTCTACCATATAATCCACAGTGGGATAAACCTTTAGGCTAACTTCACTGCAAGTTGGTACTGTGTAGACAGGCAAATTCGGGTGAAATCCTGGGTTGCTTTGGAGCAACCATAGCAAGGTATGAGCCATACACCTGGGTGTGGGGGAGGGGGAGGCTGTCAAGAGAATTCACCCCCTTCCCGCACTTCCCAGGGGGCTGCATGCCATGTGATGTCTCCTGGCCGGGCTTGGTAAGCTGCCACGGAGGTGCTGCCTGGGGGTTTGGTGCTGAGCTACAAGCAAGGGGCAAAGTGTTT